>NW_026901182.1:0-29964 GCF_033783945.1 Neopsephotus bourkii
CCCATTCCCCCCATTCCCCCATTCCCCCCATTATCCCCATTGCCCCGCAGGTACTGGGGTTCAACACACGGCAGCGCAAGGCCTTCCTGAACGCGGTGATGAGGTGGGGGATGCCCCCCCAGGACGCCTTCACCTCCCAGTGGCTCGTGCGGGACCTGCGGGGCAAGAGCGAGAAGGAGTTCAAGTGGGTGCCAATGGGGGCAATGGGGGCAATGGGGTAATGGGGGTAATGGGGGCAATGGGGGCAATGGGGGCAATGGGGGCAATGGGGGTAATGGGGGCAATGGGGGTAATGGGAATGGGGGTAATGGGGGTAATGGGAATGGGGGGAATGGGGGTATGGGGGTAATGGGGGTAATGGGGGGCAATGGGGTAATGGGGGTAATGGGGGTAATGGGGTAATGGGGGTAATGGGGGCAATGGGGGTAATGGGGGTAATGGGGGTAATGGGGGCAATGGGGGTAATGGGGTAATGGGGGTAATGGGGACAATGGGGGTAATGGGGGTAATGGGGGTAATGGGGGCAATGGGATAATGGGGGTAATGGGGTAATGGGGGCAATGGGGACAATGGGGGTAATGGGGACAATGGGGGTAATGGGGGAATGGGGACAATGGGGGCAATGGGGGCAATGGGGTAATGGGGGTGATGGGGACAATGGGGGTAATGGGGACAATGGGGGCAATGGGGGCAATGGGGGTAATGGGGGCAATGGGGGTGATGGGGACAATGGGGTAATGGGGGTAATGGCGGCAATGGGGACAATGGGGGTAATGGGAGTGATGGGGTAATGAGTGTAATTGGGGTAATGGGGCAATGGGGGTAATGGGGACAATGGGGACAATGGGGACAATGGGGGCAATGGGGTAATGGGGACAATGGGGGCAATGGGGACAATGGGGACAATGGGGGCAATGGGAGCAATGGGGACAATGGGGTAATGGGGACAATGGAGGCAATGGGGACAATGGGGGTAATGGGGGCAATGGGGGTGATGGGGGTAATGGGGGTGATGGGGGTAATGGGGACAATGGGGTAATGGGGACAATGGGGGTAATGGGGTAATGGGAATGGGGCAGAATGGGGGTAATGGGGAATGGGGGCAATGGGGGCAATGGGGGTAATGGGGCAATGGGGGTAATGGGGGCAATGGGGGTAATGGGGGCAATGGGGGTAATGGGGGCAATGGGGTAATGGGGGCAATGGGGCAATGGGGGCAATGGGGGCAATGAGGACAATGGGGGGAAATGGTGGTAAGGGAGACAATGGAGGCAAGGGGGCAATGGGAGCAATGGGGGTAATGGGGCAATGGGGACAATGGGGGCAATGGGGGTAATGGGGGTAATGGGGACAATAGGGGCAATGGGGGTAATGGGGAAAATGGGGGCAATGGGGTAGCAATGGTGGTAAGGGAGACAATGGGGATGGGTAATGGGGGCAGAGGGACAATGGGGACAATGGGGACAAGTGGGGACAATGGGGGGGGGTAATGGGGATGGGCGACACAGAGTGGTGGTATCAGGTATGTCCCCCATTGTCCCCATTGTTCCCATTGCCCCCATTGCCCCCATTGCCCCCATTACTCCCATTACCCCCATTGCCCCCATTACCCCCATTGTCCCCATTGCCCCCATTACCCCCATTACCCCCATTGTCCCCATTGCCCCCATTACCCCCATTACCCCCATTGTCCCCATTACCCCCATTCCCCCCATTGTCCCCATTGCCCCCATTGCCCCCCATTACCCCCATTACCCCCATAGCCCCCCATTACCCCCATAGCCCCCCATAGCCCCCCAGCCACATGATGAGCCCTTACTCATCCCAGCGCCAGCAGAGTCGGGTTCCTGGGGGCCGGACGAGCCCGTGCCCCCCTCACCCCGACACAAACTCACCCCTGGGGGTCCCCCCCCCCTGTACCCCCCCAGGGGGCCGGCCCTGGCCTTGGGGACAGCCAGAGGGGTGGCAGGACCCGGCTGGGGCCGGTACAGGCCATGGGGCGCTGTGAGGAGGGGGCAGGCTGATGGCAAAGGGGTAATGGGGGCAATGGGGGGAATGGGGGCAATGGGGTAATGGGGTTAATGGGGGTAATGGGGGGAATGGGGGTAATGGGGTAATGGGGGTAATGGGGACAATGGGGACAATGGGGACAGGGAGTCTGGGGGCAATGTCCTTGGTTATGGGGACACTGGGTGCAGGATCTATGGGGCTCTATGGGCACGGGCTCAATGGGGTCTATGGGGCTCAATGGGGTCTATGGGGCTCAATGGGCTCTATGGGGCTCAATGGGGTCTATGGGGCTCAATGGGGCCCTATGGGGCTCAATGGGCTCTATGGGGCTCAATGGGGTCTATGGGTGTCAATGGGCTCTGTGCGTGTCAATGGGCTCTATGGGGCTCAATGAAGTCTATGGGGCTCAATGGGGTCTATGGGGCTCAATG
The DNA here is from genome assembly GCF_033783945.1 of Neopsephotus bourkii. Classification (NCBI taxonomy): domain Eukaryota; kingdom Metazoa; phylum Chordata; class Aves; order Psittaciformes; family Psittacidae; genus Neopsephotus; species Neopsephotus bourkii. Next base: position 2,442 of record NW_026901182.1, read on the forward strand.
GAGTCTATGGGGCAGGGTCCCAATGGGCTCTATGGGGCTCTATGGGTCCCATGGGGCAGTTGTTCAATGGCTTCTATGGGGCTCAATGGGCTCTATGGGGCTCAATGGGCTCTATGGGTCCCAATGGGCTCTATGGGGCTCAATGGCTTCTATGGGTCTCAATGGGCTCTATGAGCTCTATGGGTGTCAATGGGCTCTATGGGTGTCAATAGAGTCTGTGTGCTCTATGGGTCTCAATGGGCTCTATGGGTGTCAATGGGCTCTATGGGTCTCAATGAGCTCTATGAGCTCCATGGGTGTCAGTGTGTTCTATGGGTGTCAGTGGGCTCTATGGGTGTCAGTGGGCAATGGGGTGTCAATGAGCTCTATAAGCTCTCTGGGTGTCAATGTGCTCTATGGGTGTCAATGGATTCTATGGGTGTCAATGGACTCTATGGGTCTCAATGAGCTCTATGGGTGTCAATGGGCTCTATGGGTGTCAATGGACTCTATGGGTCTCAATGAGCTCTATGAGCTCTATGGGTGTCAATGGGCTCTATGGGTCTCAATGAGCTCTATGAGCTCTATGGGTGTCAATGGACTCTATGGGTCTCAATGAGCTCTATGGGTGTCAATGGACTCTATGGGTCTCAATGAGCTCTATGGGTGTCAATGGGCTCTGTGGGTGTCAATGGGCTCTATGGGCTCTAGGGGTGTCAATGGAGTCTATGGGTGTCAACTAGCTCAATGGGGTCTATGGGTGTCAATGGGCTCTATGGGTGTCAATGGGGTCTATGGGTGTCAATGGACTCTATGGGTGTCAATGGGGTCTATGGGCTCAATGAGCTATGGCTCATGGGTGTCAATGGACTCTATGGGTCTCAATGAGCTCTATGAGCTCTATGGGTGTCAATGGACTCTATGGGTGTCAATGAGCTCTATGAGCTCTATGGGTGTCAATGGACTCTATGGGTGTCAATGAGCTCTATGAGCTCTAGGGGTGTCAATGGACTCTATGGGTGTCACTGTGCTCTATGGGTGTCAATGGCCTCTGTGCTGTCAATGGACTCTATGCGTCTGAATGAGCTCTATGAGCTCTATGGGTGTCAATGGGCTCTATGGGTCTCAATGAGCTCTATGAGCTCTATGGGTGTCAATGGACTCTATGGGTGTCAATGGGCTCTGTGGGTCTCAATGAGCTCTATGAGCCCTATGGGTGTCACTGTGCTGTATGGGTGTCAATGGACTCTATGGGATGGGTGTCACTGGGAGTCACTGGGAGTCACTGGTGTCACTGGTCCCCATAGAGCCTACGTGTCCCTCTTCATGCGCCACCTCTGTGAGCCTGGGGAGGGCTCTATGGGTGTCAATGGGTGTCAATGGGTATCAATGGGTATCAATGGGTGTCAATGGGTATCAATGGGTGTCAATGGGTATCAATGGGTGTCAATGGGTATCAATGGGTGTCAATGGGTATCAATGGGTGTCAATGGGTATCAATGGGTGTCAATGGGTGTCAATGGGTATCAATGGGTATCAATGGGTGTCAATGGGTGTCAATGGGTGTCAATGGGTGTCAATGGGTATCAATGGGTGTCAATGGGTGTCAATGGGTGTCAATGGGTGTCAATGGGTGTCAATGGGAGTCAATGGGTGTCAATGGTGTCACTGGTCCCCATAGAGCCTACGTGTCCCTCTTCATGCGCCACCTCTGTGAGCCTGGGGAGGGCTCAATGGGTATCAATGGATGTCAATGGGTGTCAATGGGTATCAATGGATGTCAATGGGTGTCACTGGGAGTCACTGGTAGTCACTGGTGTCACTGGTCCCCATAGGGCCTACGTGTCCCTCTTCATGCGCCACCTCTGCGAGCCTGGGGAGGGCTCTATGGGTGTCAGTGGGTGTCAATGGGTGTCAATGGGTATCAATGGGTGTCACTGGGAGTCACTGGGAGTCACTGGTGTCACTGGTCCCCATAGGGCCTATGTATCCCTCTTCATGCGCCACCTCTGCGAGCCTGGGGAGGGCTCTATGGGTGTCAATGGATGTCAATGGGTGTCAATGGGTATCAATGGATGTCAATGGGTGTTACTGGGTGTAACTGGGAGTCACTGGTGTCACTGGTCCCCATAGGGCCTATGTATCCCTCTTCATGCGCCACCTCTGCGAGCCTGGGGAGGGCTCTATGGGTATCAATGGATGTCAATGGGAGTCACTGGGTGTAACTGGGAGTCACTGGTGTCACTGGTTCCCCATAGAGCCTACGTGTCCCTCTTCATGCGCCACCTCTGCGAGCCTGGGGAGGGCTCTATGGGTGTCAATGGGTGTCAATGGGTGTCAATGGGTGTCAATGGGTGTCAATGGGAGTCAATGGGTGTCAATGGGTATCAATGGTTGTCCATAGAGCCTACGTGTCAATCTTCATGCGCCACTGCGAGCCTGGGGAGGGCTCAATGGGTGTCAATGGGTGTCAATGGATGTCAATGGGTGTCACTGGGTGTCAATGGGTGTCACTGGTGTCACTGGTCCCCATAGGGCCTACGTGTCCCTCTTCATGCGCCACCTCTGCGAGCCTGGGGAGGGCTCTATGGGTGTCAATGGGTGTCAATGGGTGTCAATGGGTGTCAATGGGTGTCAATGGGTGTCAATGGGTATCAATGGGTGTCAATGGGTGTCACTGGGAGTCACTGGTGTCACTGGTCCCCATAGGGCCTATGTATCCCTCTTCATGCGCCACCTCTGCGAGCCTGGGGAGGGCTCTATGGGTATCAATGGATGTCAATGGGTATCAATGGATGTCAATGGGTGTCACTGGGAGTCACTGGGAGTCACTGGTGTCACTGGTCCCCATAGGGCCTATGTATCCCTCTTCATGCGCCACCTCTGCGAGCCTGGGGAGGGCTCTATGGGTGTCAATGGGTGTCAGTGGGTATCAATGGATGTCAATGGGTGTCACTGGGTGTCACTGGGAGTCACTGGTGTCACTGGTCCCCATAGGGCCTACGTATCCCTCTTCATGCGCCACCTCTGCGAGCCTGGGGAGGGCTCTATGGGTATCAATGGATGTCAATGGGTATCAATGGATGTCAATGGGTGTTACTGGGAGTCACTGGGAGTCACTGGTGTCACTGGTCCCCATAGGGCCTATGTATCCCTCTTCATGCGCCACCTCTGCGAGCCTGGGGAGGGCTCTATGGGTGTCAATGGGTGTCAATGGGTGTCAATGGGAGTCACTGGGTGTAACTGGGAGTCACTGGTGTCACTGGTCCCCATAGGGCCTATGTATCCCTCTTCATGCGCCACCTCTGCGAGCCGGGCGCCGATGGCTCCGAGACCTTTGCGGACGGGGTCCCCCGGGAGGGGCTCTCCCGGCAGCAGGTCCTGACCCGCATCGGGGTCATGTCCCTCGTCAAGAAGAAGGTACCAGCACCCATGGGTGCCCCACACCCCCCCCATAACCCTATGGGTGCCCCCCACCCATGGGTGCCCCCCCCCACCCCCCATCGTGCCCCCCCCCTATGGGTGCCCCCCACACACAGCCCTATGGGTGCCCCCCACCCATGGGTGCTCCTTGTCCCCCCACCCCCCCACCCCCCCCCACCCCCCACACCCCCCCCCACCCCCCACATGGGTGCTCCTTGTTTATCCCTATGGGTGCCCCCCACCCATGGGTGCTCCTTGTTCCTCTCTATGGGTTCCCCCCCCACCCATGGGTGCTCCTGGTTCCCCCCTATGGGTGCCCCCCACCCATGGGTGCTCCTTGTTCCCCTCTATGGGTGCCCCCCACCCATGGGTGCTCCTTGTTCTCCTCTATGGGTGCCCCCCATCATGGGTGCTCCTTGTTCCCCCTATGGGTGCCCCCCATCATGGGTGCTCCTTGTTCCCCCTATGGGTGCCCCCCATCATGGGTTCCCCTTGTTCCCCCCTATGGGTGGCCCCCACCCATGGGTGCTCCTTGTTCCCCCCTATGGGTGCCCCCCATCATGGGTGCTCCTTGTTCCCCCCTATGGGTGCCCCCCATCATGGGTGCTCCTTGTTCCCCCCTATGGGTGCCCCCCATCATGGGTGCTCCTTGTTCATCCCTATGGGTGCCCCCCACCCATGGGTGCTCCTTGTTCATCCCTATGGGTGCCCCCATCATGGGTGCTCCTTGTTCCCCCCTATGGGTGCCCCCCATCATGGGTGCTCCTTGTTCCTCCTATGGGTTCCCCCCCCACCCATGGGTGCCCCTAAGGGTTGTCCCCCCCCAATGGGTGCCCCTATCCATGGCTGCCCCCCCATTGCTACCCCTATCCATGGGTTCCCCCCCCATCCATGGCTCCCCCCCCATCCATGGCTCCTCTCCCCCCCCCATCCATGGCTCCTCCCCCATCCATGGCTCCTCCCCCCATCCCTGTCCCCCCCCTCATCCATGGCTCCCCCCCATCCCTGTCCCCTCCCCATCCCTGTCCCCCCCCATCCCTGGCTCCTCCCATCCCCTCCCCATCCATGGCTCCTCCCCCATCCATGGCTCCTCCCCCCATCCATGGCCCCCCCCCACCCATGGCCCCTCCCCCCCCCCCATCCATGCTCCCCCCCCCATCCATGGCTCCTCCCCCCCATCCATGGCCCCCCCCCATCCATGTCCTCCCCCCCATCCCTGGCTCCTCCCCCCATCCATGGCTCCTCCCCCCATCCATGGCTCCTCCCCCCATCCATGGCTCCTCCCCCATCCACGGCTCCCCCCACCACTCCCCCTCCCCCACCCATCCATGGCTCCTCCCCCATCCCGTCTCCCCCTATCCATGGCTCCTCCCCCCACCCCCATCCCTGGCTCCGCCCCCTATCCCTGGCTCCTCCCCCATCCATGGCTCCACCCCTATCCCTGTCCCCCCCCCCATCCCTGGCTCCTCCCCCCATCCCTGGCTCCGCCCCCTCACCCCTGGCTCCTCCCCCCAGGTGCAGGAGTTCGAGCACATCAACGGCCGCTGGAGCCTCCCCGAGCTGGCCCCGGAGCCCAGCGCCGCCGGCTCCAAGCGCTCGTCCCGGGCCTCCTCCCCCGCCAGGACCGGGCCCCCCAGCCCCGAGCACAGCGGCCCCCCCAGCCCCGCCCCACACAGCCCCGGTAATGGAGATGGGGGATGGGGGGGTATGGGGTGAATGGGGGGAATGGGGTATGGGGTATGGGGTATGGGGTATGGGGTATGGGGTATGGGGTATGGGGTGTGGGGTATGGGGTATGGGGTATGGGGTATGGGGTATGGGGTGTGGGGTATGGGGTATGGGGTATGGGGTATGGGGTATGGGGTATGGGGTATGGGGTATGGGGTATGGGGTATGGGGTATGGGGTATGGGGTGTGGGGTATGGGGTATGGGGTGTGGGGTATGGGTATGGGGTATGGGGTATGGGGTATGGGGTATGGGGTATGGGGTATGGGGTATGGGGTATGGGGTATGGGGTATGGGGTATGGGGTGTGGGGTATGGGGTATGGGGTGTGGGGTATGGGGTATGGGGTATGGGATATGGGGTATGGGGTATGGGGTATGGGGTATGGGGTATGGGGTATGGGATATGGGGTATGGGGTATGGGGTATGGGGTATTATGGGGTATGGGGTGTATGGGGTATGGGGTGTATGGGGTATGGGGTGTGGGATATGGGGTATGGGGTATGGGGTATGGGGTATGGGATATGGGGTATGGGGTGTGGGGTATGGGGTATGGGGTATGGGATATGGGGTATGGGATATGGGATATGGGGTATGGGGTATGGGATATGGGGTATGGGGTATGGGGTATGGGGTATGGGATATGGGGTATGGGATATGGGGTATGGGGTATGGGATATATGGGGTATGGGATATGGGGTATGGGATATGGGATATGGGGTATGGGGTATGGGATATGGGGTATGGGGTATGGGATATGGATATGGGGTATGGGGTATGGGGTATGGGATATGGGGTATGGGGTGTGGGATATGGGGAATGGGGTATGGGATATGGATAGGAATAAAGGAGCAGGATGGGGATATAGGGGACATGAGGATGGGAGCAGGATGAGATACATCCCATCCACGTGCATTCATAGGGGATAGGGTGGGTATAGAGGGTCCATAGGGGTACATGGGGATGGGGATGCAGGGGGTCCATAGGGGTACATGGGGATGGGATGCAGGGATGGGATGGGGATGCCGGGTCCATAGGGGTACATGGGGATGGGGATGCAGGGTCCATAGGGGTACATGGGGATGGGATGCAGGGTCCATAGGGGTACATGGGGATGGGGATGCAGGGGGTCCATAGGGGTACATGGGGATGGGGATGCAGGGTCCATAGGGGTACATGGGGATGGGATGCAGGGTCCATAGTGTTACATGAGAATGGGATGCAGGGTCCATAGGGTTACATGGGGACGGGATGCAGGGATGGGGATGGGGATGCCGGGTACCACCCTCCATCCCATAATACCCTGCACCCCCCTATCCCCAGGCACGCCAGCCCCCAGCGAGCGCGGGGAGGGGCCGGGGCCCCCCCAGGACCGGGACCATGGGGACCCCAACAGGGACGAGAAGGACCCCAAGGGCCCTGAGAAGATGGAGCCAGAGGTGGGTGATGGCCATGGGGGGGGGGGGGGGTCCCCCCAATGCCCTCTATGGGTGCCCATAGGGTGCCCATAGGGGCTGACTCCGCCCCCTGTGTCCCCCTATGGCAGGGGCCGGGCCCTGAGGGGTCCCCATCGCCGGGGGAGGGGAGCGAGGCCGAGGGGATGCGCAAGGGGGAGGAGGAGGAAGGAGCCGGGCACAGGGAGCCCGAGGCCGAAGGGACCCCGGCCCGCGAGGAGCGAGCGGGTGAGTGAGTGAGCCCCGCAGCCCATAATATCCCATTGTATCCCATTGTGTCCCATTGTATCCCATTGTATCCCATTGTATCCCATTGTATCCCATTATAGCCCATCGTATCCCCATCTCATCGCACATCCCATAATACCCCATCATAACCCATTGTATCCCATTGTATCCCATTATAGCCCATCGTATCCCCATCTCATCGCACATCCCATAATACCCCATCATGACCCATTGTATCCCATTGTATCCCATTGTATCCCATTATAGCCCATCGTATCCCCATCTCATAATAACCCACATCCCATAATATCCCATCATAACCCATTGTATCCCATTGTATCCCATTATAGCCCATCGTATCCCCATCTCATCGCACATCCCATAATACCCCATATCCCATAATAACCCATTGTATCCCATTATATCCCATTATATCCCCATCTCATAATACCGCACATCCCATAATATCCCATAATAACCCATTGTATCCCATTATATCCCATCGTATCCCCATCTCATAATATCGCACATCCCATAATACCCCATATCCCATAATAACCCATTGTATCCCATTATATCCCATCGTATCCCCATCTCATAATACCGCACATCCCATAATATCCCATAATAACCCATTGTATCCCATTATATCCCATCGTATCTCCATCTCATAATATCGCACATCCCATAATAACCCATTGTATCCCATTGTATCCCATTATATCCCATCGTATCCCCATCTCATAATACCGCACATCCCATAATATCCCATCATATCCCATTGTATCCCATTATATCCCATTATATCCCATCATATCCCCATCTCATAATACCGCACATCCCATAATATCCCATAATATCCCATTGTATCCCATTATATCCCATTATATCCCATCGTATCCCATAACATCCCATAATATCCCATTATATCCCAACGTCTCCCATAATATCCCATCATATCCCCATCTCATAATATCGCACATCCCATAATACCCCATATCCCATAATAACCCATTGTATCCCATTATATCCCATCGTATCCCCATTTCATAATACCGCACATCCCATAATATCCCATCATATCCCATAATATCCCATTATATCCCATTATATCCCATCATATCCCATCATATCCCATCATATCCCATCATATCCCATAATATCCCATTATATCCCATTATATCCCATCATATCCCCAACTCATAATATCGCACATCCCATAATACCCCATATTCCGTAATATTCCATATCCCATAATATCCTATCATATCCCATCATATCCCGTATCCCATAATACCCCACATCCCATAATACTCCATATCCCATAATACTCCATATCCCATAATATCCTGTCATATCCCATAATATCCCATATCCCATTATGTTCCATAATACGCCGTAATAACTCATAATACCCCGTAATATCCCATCATATCCCATAATATCCCATGGTATCCCGTAATATCTCCATAATACGCCATATGACATAGTATCCTGTAATACTCCATCTCCTATAATATCCCATAATATCCCATATCCCATAATATCCTGTAAAATACCCCATAATATTCTATAATATCCCATAATACCTTGTAATATCAAATAATACAACATAATATCCCATAATATCCCATAATACCCCATAATATCCCATAATACCCAATAATATTCCATAATATCCAATAATATCACATAATAGTCCATAATACCCCATAATATCTCATAATACCCCATAATATCCTATAATATCCCTTGTTATCCCATAATACCCCATAACACCCCATACTACCCAATAACATCCCATAATACCCCATAACAAATACCCCATAACACCCCATAACACCCCGATATCCCATGTTATCCCATGTTATCCCATGTTATCCCATGTTATCCCATGTTATCCCATGTTATCCCATGTTATCCCATGTTATCCCATGTTATCCCATGTTATCCCATGTTATCCCATGTTATCCCATGATATCCCATGTTATCCCATGATATCCTGTGTTATCCCATGATATCCCATGTTACCCCATGATATCCTGTGTTATCCCATGATATCCCATGTTATCCCATGATATCCCATGTTATCCCATGTTATCCCATGATATCCCATGTTATCCCATGTTATCCCATGATATCCCATGTTATCCCATGTTATCCCATGATATCCCATGTTATCCCAAGTTACCCCATATCCCATGTTATCCTATGATGTCCCATGTTATCGCATGATATCCTGTGTTACCCCATGATATCCCATGTTATCCTGTATTATTCCATACTATCCCATTTTATCCCATGATATCGCGTGTTATCCAATGTTATCCAACGTTATCCCATGATATCACATGTTATCCCATGTTATCCCATGTTACCCCATGTTACCCCATGTTATCCCATGTTACCCCATGTTACCCCATGTTATCCCATGTTATCCCATGTTATCCCATGTTATCCCATGATATCCCATGTTATCCCATGATATCCCATGTTATCCCATGTTGTCCCATGTTACCCCATGATATCCTGTGTTATCCCATGATATCCCATGTTATCCCATGATATCCCATGTTATCCCATGTTGTCCCATGTTACCCCATGATATCCCATGTTACCCCATGTTACCCCATGTTATCCCATGATATCCCATGTTATCCCATGTTACCCCATGTTACCCCATGATATCCCATGTTACCCCATGTTACCCCATGTTACCCCATGATGCCCCCATGCTATCCCATCATACCCCGCAGGCACAGACCCCGACAAGGCTCCCTGTGCAGACAGAGCTGATGAGAAGCCCCCTGACGAGGACCCCAAGGAGCGGCCGGGGGACCCCGACCCCAAACGAGGTGCCAGGGGGCGGGGCTTACCCATGGGGGTGGGGCTTAGCCTATGGGGGGCATGGCGTAGCCTATGGGGATGAAGCTTAGCCTATGGGGTGGAGCGTAGCCTATGGGAGGCGTGGCTTAGCCTATGGGGGCATCTTAGCCTATGGGAGGCGTGGGTTAGCCTATGGGGATGGAGCTTAGCCTATGGGGTGGAGCGTAGCCTATGGGAGGCGTGGCTTAGCCTATGGGGTGGAGCTTAGCCTGTGGGGGCGTGGTTTAGCCTGTGGGGGTGGAGCTTAGCCTATGGGAGGCGTGGCCTGGCCTATGGGGTGGGGCTTAGCCTATGGGAGGCATGCCTTAGCCTCTGGTGTGGAGCTTAGCCTATGGGGGCATGGCTTAACCTATGGGGTTGTGCTTACCCTATGGGAGGAGGGCCTTAGCCTTTGGGGGTGGAGCTTAGCCTAGGGGGCATGGTTAGCCTATGGGGGCATGCCTTAGCCTAGGGGGTGGAGCTTAGCCTAGGGGGCGTGGCTTAATCTATGGGGTGCATGTTAGCCTATGGGGGTGTGGCTTAGCCTATGGGAGTGGAGCTTAGGCTAGGGGACGTGGCTTAATCTATGGGGTGCGTGTTAGCCAATGGGGTGTGGCTTAGCCTATGGGCGTGGAGCTTAGCCTAGGGGGCGTGGCTTAATCTATGGGGTGCATGTTAGCCTATGGGGTGTGGCTTAGCCCAGGGGGCGTGGCTTAGCCTAGGGGATGCATGTTAGCCTATGAGGGTGTGGCTTAGCCTATGGGGGGGTGGAGCTCAGCATGGGGGGCATGGCTTAGCCTATGGGGGTGGAGCTTAGCCTATGGGGTGGAGCTTATCCTAGGGGGCATGGCTTAGCCTATGGGGTGAAGCTTAGCCTATGGGGGTGTGGCTTAGCCTATGGGGGTGGCGCTTAGCCCAGGGGGCGTGGCTTAGCCCAGGGGGCGTGGCTTAGCCTCCACAGGGGGCGTGTCTTCCCATTGCCCTTCCTCCTCCCCTGTTCACTCTGGAGCCTACCGATGGCTCCCAATGGCTTCCTGCTGATGGGAGAGGCCCTGGGGTGAATGGGGGGGGCCAGGACCCCATTGGGACCCCCTCTTTACCCCCCTATAGAGGACCTGAAGGCCGAGAGGGAGCCCAAGGGCGAGCCCCGCGCCAACGGGCGCCGCGACGAGCGGCCCGAGAAGCCTCGGTTCATGTTCAACATCGCCGATGGGGGCTTCACGGGTGAGCACGGGACCCCCATAGACACCCAATGGGGGGTATAGGGGGGGGGTCTGACCCCATAGCGTGGGGCTCACCCTGCCCCCTATGTGTGGGTCGCCCCATAGAGCTGCACACGCTGTGGCAGAACGAGGAGCGCGCCGCCATCTCCTCCGGGAAGCTCAATGAGATCTGGCACCGGCGCCACGACTACTGGCTGCTGGCCGGCATCGTGCTGTATCCTTAGGGGGTGCACGGCCATCCCAGCACTGCCTCCTCCTCTTCCTCCTCCTCCTCTTCCTCTTCCTCTTCCTCCTTTTCCTCTTCCCCCTCCTTCTCTTCCTCTTCCTCCTCCTCTTCCTCCTCCTCTTCCATCTTCCTGTTCCTCCTCCTCCTCCTCTTCCTCTTTCTCTTCTTCCATTTCCTCCTTCTCCTCCTCCTCTTCCTCCTCCTCTTCCTCCTCCTCCTCTTTGCCCTGCTCTTCCTCCTCCTTCTCCTCCTCCTCTCCCTCTTCCTCCTCCTCCTCTTTCTCCTCTTCCTCTTCCATTTCCTCCTTCTCTTCTCCTCTTCCTTTTCTTCCTCCTCCTCTTCCTCCTCTTCCATCTTCCTCTTCCTCCTCTTCCTCTTTCTCCTCCTCCTTCTCTTCCTCTTTGCCCTACTCTTCCTCCTCCTTCTCTTCCTCTTCTTCCTCCTCTTTCTCCTCTTCCTCTTCTGTTTCCTCCTGCTCTTCCTCTTCTTCCTCCTTTTCCATCTTCCTCTTCCTCCTCTTCTTCCTGCTTCCTTTTCCTCTTACTCCTCCTTCTCCTCCTCCTCTTCCTCTCCCATTTCCTCCTTCTCCTCCTCTTCCTCCTCCTCTTTCTCCTTTTCCTCCTCTTCCTCTTTCTCCTCCTCCTTCTCTTCCTCTTTGCCCTACTCTTCCTCCTCCTTCTCCTCCTCTTCTTCCTCCTCTTCTTTCTCCTTTTCCTCTTGCATTTTCTCCTTCTCTTCCTCTTCTTCCTCCTCTTTCTCCTCTTCCTCTTCTGTTTCCTCCTGCTCTTCCTCTTCTTCCTCCTTTTCCATCTTCCTCTTCCTCCTCTTCTTCCTGCTTCCTTTTCCTTTTCCTCTTACTCCTCCTTCTCCTCCTCCTCTTCCTCTCCCATTTCCTCCTTCTCCTCCTCTTCCTCCTCCTCCTCCTCTTCCTCCTCTTCCTCTTCTTCCTCCTGCTCTTCCTCCTCCTCCTTTTCCTCCTCTTCTTCCTCCTTCCTTTATCTTCTTCTTCCCCTTCCCTCTTCCTCCTGTTTTCTTTTCCTTATCCTCTTCCTCTTTGTATTTCCTCTTCCTCCTCTCTTCCTCTTCTTCCTCCTTCCTTTATCTACTTCCTCCTCCTCTTCCTTTTCCCCTTCTGTCTTCCTCTTCCTCTTCTTTCTTCTTCCTTTTGCTTATCCTTTCTTCTTCTTCCCCTTCCTCTTCCTCTTTTTCCTGCTTCCTTTTCCTTATCCTCTTCCTCTTTATATTTCCTCCTCTTCCTCCTCTCTTCCTCCTCTTCTTTTTGCTTCCTTTTCCCTATCCTCTTCCTCTTCCTCCCCTTCCCTCTTCCTCTTCCTCCTTTTCCCCCTCCCTGGTGCCAGTGGCAGCACCAAGGAGGGTGCCACCAAGGTAGGGGTGATGGAGGAGTGACGGTGACGCAGTGACAGTGATGGTAACACAGTGACGGTGACAGTGATGGTGCCATGGTGACGGTGACACGGTGACAGTGACATGGTGATGGTGACATGTTGATGGTGCTATGGTGGCAGTGACATGGACACGGTGACATGGTAACGGTGATAACGGTGATGTGATGGTGACGTGGCAGTGACATGGTGACGATGACACAGTGACAGTGACACAGTGACATGGTGGTGATGTGACGGTGACACAGTGACAGTGACATGGTGACGGTGACATGTTGATGGTGCTATGGTGGCGGTGACATGGTAATGGTGATAACGGTGATGTGATGGTGACGTGACAGTGACATGGTGACGGTGACACGGTGACAGTGACATGGTGATGTGATGGTGAGACGGTGACATGGTGACAGTGACACGGTGACAGTGACATGTTGATGGTGCCATGGTGGCAGTGACATGGTCACAGTGACATGGTAATGGTGCTGTGGGGATGGTGACGTGACGGTGACACAGTGACAGTGACATGGTGACAATGACACGGTGACAGTGACACGGTGACAGTGACACGGTGACAGTGACATGGTGACAGTGACACAGTGACAGTGACATGGTGACAGTGACACAGTGACAGTGACATGGTGACAGTGACACGGTGACAGTGACATGGTGACAGTGACATGGTGACGGTGACACGGTGACAGTGACATGTTGATGGTGCCATGGTGGCAGTGACATGGTCACAGTGACATGGTAATGGTGCTGTGGGGATGGTGACGTGATGGTGACGGTGACACGGTGACAGTGACACGGTGACAGTGACATGGTGACGGTGACACGGTGACAGTGACACGGTGACAGTGACATGGTGACAGTGACATGGTGACGGTGACACGGTGACAGTGACATGGTGACAGTGACATGGTGACGGTGACACGGTGACAGTGACATGGTGACAGTGACATGGTGACGGTGACACGGTGACACAGTGATGGTGACACAGTGACGTGGTGGTGATGTGACAGTGACACAGTGACGGTGACACAGTGACAGTGATGGTGCCATGGTGACGGTGACACAGTGACGGTGACACAGTGACAGTGATGGTGCCATGGTGACGGTGACACAGTGATGGTGACACAGTGACAGTGATGGTGCCATGGTGACGGTGACACAGTGATGGTGACATGGTGACAGTGACATGTTGATGGTGCTATGGTGGCAGTGACATGGACACGGTGACATGGTAATGGTGATATGGTGATGTGATGGTCACGTGGCAGTGACATGGTGACGGTGACACGGTGACGGTGACATGGTGACGGTGACATGTTGATGGTGCTATGATGGCGGTGACATGGACACGGTGACATGGTAACGGTGATAACGGTGATGTGATGGTGACGTGACAGTGACATGGTGACAGTGACACAGTGACGGTGACATGGTGACGGTGACACGGTGACAGTGACATGGTGCACAAGGCAGCAGTACAATGACACAACATGGTGACAGTGACGTGACGGTGACACGGTGACAGTGACATGGTGACAGTGACATGGTGACGGTGACACAGTGACAGTGACATGGTGACAGTGACATGGTGACGGTGACACGGTGACAGTGACATGGTGACAGTGACATGGTGACGGTGACACAGTGACAGTGACACAGTGACAATGACACGGTGACAGTGACATGGTGACAGTGACATGGTGACGGTGACACAGTGACAGTGACATGGTGACAGTGACATGGTGACGGTGACACAGTGACAGTGACACAGTGACAGTGACATGGTGACGGTGACACGGTGACAGTGACATGGTGACAGTGACATGGTGACGGTGACACAGTGACAGTGACACAGTGACAATGACACGGTGACAGTGACATGGTGACGTGATGTGACGGTGACACAGTGAGGGTGACACGGTGATGGTGATACAGTGACGTGATGGTGACGTGGTGACGGTGACACAATGACAGTAACGGTGGTGACACAGGGACACGATGGTGGCCTTCAGCATGGGGGGGATGTTGGGGACAAGGTGAGCCAATGAGAGTGACTTGGTAGCACACGTGATGATGCGGTGACCATGTGATGACACACGTGATGACATGGAGGCCACGTGACGCCACGCGTGCTGACACGTGACGGTCCTTAGCGCTCAGCCACGGCTCCATGCATTGGCTGGGGGTGAATGGAGGGTATTGAGGGTGACGTTAGGGACAGGATGACGTCATGACACACGTGATCACACACGTGATGACACACGTGACGCCACGCGTGCTGACACGTGACGGTCCTTAGCACTCAGCCACGGCTCCATGCATTGGCTGGGGGTGAATGGAGGGCAGTGAGGGTGACGTTAGGGACATGATGACACACATGATGACACACGTGATGACATGGAGACCACGTGATGACATGGAGACCACGTGACGCCACGCGTGCTGACACGTGACGGTCCTTAGCGCTCAGCCACGGCTCCGTGCATTGGCTGGGGGTGAATGGAGGGCATTGAGGGTGACGTTAGGGGCAGGATCACGTGATGACACAGTGACCACGTGATGACATGGAGACCACGTGATGCCACGCGTGCTGTCACGTGACGGTCCTTAGCGCTCAGCCACGGCTACGCGCGCTGGACCGACATCCAGAACGACGGCGCCTTCGGGGTCATCAACGAACCCTTCAAGGGGGAGGCCTCCAAAGGGAACTTCCTGGAGATGAAGAACAAGTTCCTGGCCCGGCGCTTCAAGGTGAGGCCTCCTGGGGCAAGGGGGGGGGGGGGGTCACGTGGTCGTCGTGGTCATGTGGTTGTCGTGGTCACGTGGTCGTCGTGGTCACGTGGTCGTCGTGGTCACGTGTTCATCATGGTCATGTGTGCAACAGGGTCACGTGTGTACCAGGGTCATGTGTGCACCAGGGTCACATGTTCATCATGGTCACGTGTGCACCAGGGTCACGTGTGCACCAGGGTCATGTGTGCACCGGGGTCATGTGTGCACCAGGGTCACGTGTGCACCGGGGTCATGTGTTCATCATGGTCATGTGTGCACCAGGGTCACGTGTGCACCGGGGTCATGTGTGCACCAGGGTCATGTGTGTACCAGGGTCATGTGTGCACCAGGGTCATGTGTGCACCGGGGTCATGTGTGTACCAGGGTCATGTGTGCACCGGGGTCATGTGTGCACCAGGGTCACGTGTGCATTGTGGTCACGTGTGCACCAGGGTCATGTGTTCATTGTGGCCATGTGTGCATCATGGTCACGTGTGCACCAGGGTCACGTGTGTACCAGGGTCATGTGTGCACCAGGGTCATGTGTGCACCAGGGTCACGTGTTCATCATGGTCACGTGTGCACCAGGATCATGTGTGCACCAGGATCATGTGTTCATCGTGGTCACATGTGCACCAGGGTCACGTGTTCATCATGGTCATGTGTGCACCAGGGTCACGTGTGCACAAGGGTCACGTGTTCATGAAGGTCATGTGTATACAGGGGTCATGTGTGCATGCGGGTGGTGCTTGCACAAGGGGCATGTGTGCATGAGGGTCACGTGTGCACAAGGATCACGTGTGCACGAGGGTCATGTGTTCACCAGGGTCATGTGTGTATGAGGGTCACGTGTTCACGAGGATCACGTGTGCACGAGGGTCATGTGTTCACCAGGGTCATGTGTGTATGAGGGTCACGTGTGCAAGAGGGTCATGTGTTCACCAGGGTCATGTGTTCACCAGGGTCATGTGTGTATGAGGGTCACGTGTGCGCAAGGGTCATGTGTTCACCAGGGTCATGTGTGTATGAGGGTCACGTGTTCACGAGGATCACGTGTCCACGAGGGTCATGTGTTCACCAGGGTCATGTGTGTATGAGGGTCACGTGGCACAAGGGTCATGTGTTCACCAGGGTCATGTGTGTATGAGGGTCACGTGTGCAGGAGGGTCATGTGTTCACCAGGGTCATGTGTGTATGAGGGTCACGTGTGCACAAGGGTCACATGTGCAGGAGGGTTACATGTGCGCAGAGGCCATGGGTGCTCTCAGTGATGGTTAATGTCATAGTTGGGTGCTCTCGGTGATGGTTAATGTCATAGTTGGGTGCTCTTGGTGATGGTTAATGTCATAGTTGGGTGCTCTTGATGATGGTTAATGTCATAGTTGGGTGCTCTTGGTGATGGTTAATGTCATAGTTGGGTGCTCTTGATGATGGTTAATGTCATAGTTGGGTGCTCTTGGTGATGGTTAATGTCATAGTTGGGTGCTATGATGGTTAATGTCATAGTTGGGTGCTCTTGGTGATGGTTAATGTCATAGTTGGGTGCTCTTGGTGATGGTTAATGTCATAGTTGGGTGCTCTTGGTGATGGTTAATGTCATAGTTGGGTGCTCTTGATGGTTAATGTCATAGTTGGGTGCTCTTGGTGATGGTTAATGTCATAGTTGGGTGCTCTTGGTTAATGTCATAGTTGGGTGCTCTTGGTTAATGTCATAGTTGGGTGCTCTTGGTGATGGTTAATGTCATAGTTGGGTGCTCTTGGTTAATGTCATAGTTGGGTGCTCTTGGTTAATGTCATAGTTGGGTGCTCTTGGTGATGGTTAATGTCATAGTTGGGTGCTCTTGGTGATGGTTAATGTCATAGTTGGGTGCTCTTGGTTAATGTCATAGTTGGGTGCTCTTGGTTAATGTCATAGTTGGGTGCTCTTGGTGATGGTTAATGTCATAGTTGGGTGCTCTCGGTGATGGTTAATGTCATAGTTGGGTGCTCTTGGTTAATGTCACAGTTGGGTGCTCTTGGTTAATGTCATAGTTGGGTGCTATTGGTTAATGCCACAGTCGGGTGCTCTTGATGATGGGTACCACCACCTTAACCACTCCCCTCACCCCACCCCATCCCCATGCTACCCTTACTGAACCCCCCTCCTCTATACCCCAACCCCATATCCCCCCCTATCCCATATCCCCCCCTATCCCATTACCCCCCCCTATCCCATTGTCCCCCCCTACCCACAGCTCCTGGAGCAAGCCCTGGTGATCGAGGAGCAACTCCGGCGCGCCGCTTACCTCAACATGACCCAAGACCCCAACCACCCGGCCATGGCCCTCAACACCCGCTTCGCCGAGGTCGAGTGCCTGGCCGAGAGCCACCAACACTTATCCAAGGAGTCCCTGGCGGGCAACAAACCCGCCAACGCCGTCCTACACAAGGGTAAGAGGCGGGGGGGGGCCCGGCGAACCCGACGCGGACGCCCCGTCTAGCTCCCCCTGCACCTCTGTACCCGGCGCTTCTCGAGTCATTAAAGTGGGGTTTCTCCTTCCCAACCGCCTCCCGGTGTATCCTTGCTCTGCGTTTGTTGCTTTCTGGCCGATGGATTTTGGGGGGGGGGTTTGGTTATGGGGTGGGGGGGGTGGGGGGGGGTGTTAAAATGGGGTGAAAAGCATGGGGGGTGGGGGGGGAGTGGGGAGAAATGGCCAAAAATGGGGTTTTTGGGGTGTGAGTAACCTGTGAGTAACCTATGAGTAACCTATGAGTAAGCTATGAGTAAGCTCGGAGTAAGCGGGGTGAGGCTTTGAGGTGGTCGCTATGGGGCAAGGAGCCAGCGGGTGCCTCTTGCTTTGCGCTAAGGTGCAGCTGGGGGGTGTGGGGGGCGGAGTAAGGATGGAGTTGCCCCCCCCCCCACAGTGTAACTATGGGGGGAGTATGTACCCCATTACCCCCCCCCTTCCGGGGTGCATGCTGTGATGAGGAAAGCTGGAGTAATGCTGGTGTATGGCGGGGCGGCCCCTGCTTGCATGTGATGGCTTGGACCCCCCTCCACCCCCCCCCATCCACCCCGGGGCAGGGGGGCATGGACTGTGTATCTCTGGTGTATGTGCGGAGGAGCTCTGGTGGGCTTAATGGAGGGCTCCAGGGGAAGGTGCTGAGGAAGCGATGAGTAGCACTGGAGCAAGCGATGAGTATCATTGGAGTAAGCGATGAGTATCATTGGAGTAAGTGATGAGTTTCATTGGAGTAAGTGATGAGTATCATTGGAGTAAGTGATTAGTAGCACTGGAGTAAGCGATGAGTATCATTGGAGTAAGCGATGAGTATCATTGGAGTAAGTGATGAGTATCACAGGAGAAAGGCCAGAGTATCATTGGAGTAAGCAATGAGTATCATTGGAGTAAGTGATGAGTAGCACTGGAGTAAGCGATGAGTATCATTGGAGTAAGCTATGAGTATCAGTGGAGTAAGGCCAGAGTATCATTGGAGTAAGCGATGAGTAGCACTGGAGTAAGTGATGAGTATCATTGGAGTAAGCAATGAGTATCATTGGAGTAAGTGATTAGTATCGTTGGAGTAAGTGATGAGTATCATTGGAGTAAGGCCAGAGTATCATTGGAGTAAGCAATGAGTATCATTGGAGTAAGCGATGAGTATCACTGGAGTAAGCGATGAGTATCACTGGAGTAAGGCCAGAGTATCATTGGAGTGAGCAATGAGTATCGTTGGAGTAAGCGATGAGTATCGTTGGAGTAAGCTATGAGTGTCACAGGGCTAGGCGATGAGTAGCACTGGAGTAAGCAATGAGTATCATTGGAGTAAGCAATGAGTATCATTGGAGTAAGGCCAGAGTATCATTGGAGTAAGGCCAGAGTATCATTGGAGTAAGCGATGAGTAGCACTGGAGTAAGCAATGAGTATCATTGGAGTAAGCGATGAGTATCATTGGAGTAAGTGATGAGTATCATTGGAGTAAGTGATGAGTATCATTGGAGTAAGCAATGAGTATCACAGGATAAGTGATGAGTATGGCTGGAGTAAGCAATGAGTAGCACTGGAGTAAGTGATGAGTATCACTGGAGTAAGTGATGAGTATCATTGGAGTAAGTGATGAGTATCATTGGAGTAAGCAATGAGTATCACAGGATAAGTGATGAGTATGGCTGGAGTAAGCAATGAGTAGCACTGGAGTAAGTGATGAGTATCACTGGAGTAAGGCCAGAGTATCATTGGAGTAAGCAATGAGTGTCACAGGACTAAGCGATGAGTATCATTGGAGTAAGTGATGAATATCACAGGACTAAGCGATGAGTAGCACTGGAGTAAGCGATGAGTAGCACTGGAGTAAGCAATGAGTATCATTGGAGTAAGGCCAGAGTATCATTGGAGTAAGCGATGAGTAGCACTGGAGTAAGCAATGAGTATCACAGGACTAAGCGATGAGTCTCATTGGAGTAAGTGATGAGTATCAGTGGAGTAAGTGATGAGTATCACAGGTGTAAGCAATGAGTCTCATTGGAGTAAGTGATGAGTATCAATGGAGTAAGTGATGAGTATCACAGGAGTAAGCAATGAGTATCACTGGAGTAAGCAATGAGTCTCATTGGAGTAAATGATGAGTATCATTGGAGTAAGTGATGACTATCAATGGAGTAAGTGATGAGTATCACAGGAGTAAGCAATGAGTCTCATTGGAGTAAATGATGAGTCTCATTGGAGTAAGTGATGACTATCAATGGAGTAAGTGATGAGTATCACAGGAGTAAGCAATGAGTCTCATTGGAGTAAATGATGAGTATCATTGGAGTAAGCGATGAGTATCACTGGAGTAAGCAATGACTGTCACAGGCTGATGGGGCTGTGCACTGAGCATCCTCACTGCTGTGCCTGCATCCTCTTATCCCCAAGCACGAGTAAATGATGAGGATGCCCAGAGTAGCTCTGCAGTAGCCATGGGGCAGTAAGGGCCATACCCGGAGTAGGCTGCAGTGATGAAGGAGTAAGTCTGGAGCATCTCCAGTGTAGCTCAAGCTTGGAGTAACTCTGGTGTTGTACCCTGGGTAGCTCCATTGTGTCTATGGGCAGGAGGCCTGGAGTAGGCAAGGAGTAGGCAAGGAGTAGGCAAGGAGTAGGCAAGGAGTAGGTAAGGAGTAGCTCTATAGGGCCTAAGGAGCATGCCCAGAGTAGCCCTGAAGAGCAGCCCCAGTGTAAACCTATAGTAGCTCCAGTGCATGGAATGAGCATCCCTGGAGTACCCCCAGAGCCCTCAAGGCCCATACCCAGAGTACCTCCGAGTCCCCCCACCCTGGAGCATGCCCCCCATTCCCCCCCCCTTCTTCCCCATAAGTGTATCCCTTGAGTAACTCTTCCCTAACCCCATTCCTTTGCCCTCCTGTGAGTGCCTCCACTCCCCTTGACCCCCTTACCCCATGCGTAACCTATACGTAACCGATGAGTAACCTATGAGTAACCTATGAGTAACCTATGAGTAACCTATGAGTAACCTATGAGTAGGCTCGGGACGGCCCCCCGGCGCTGACGGGGCCCCCCCACCCCTCTCTCTCTCTCTCCCCCCCCCCCACCCCCCCCCCCCCGCCACCCTTTGTTCCCGTGGGCCCAGTGCTGAACCAGTTGGAGGAGCTGCTGAGTGACATGAAGGCGGACGTCACCCGCCTGCCCGCCACCCTCTCGCGCATCCCCCCCATCGCCGCCCGCCTCCAGATGTCCGAGCGCAGCATCCTCAGCCGCCTGGCCAGCAAGGGCACCGAGAGCCACCCGCCACCGGTGAGTCACCCCCGGACAGCGGCGTCGCTCGCCCCCCGATAAGCTATGGGTGTAATGGGGGCATCATTCACCTTGGGGACCATCCATCACCCTGGGGGCAT
Source organism: Neopsephotus bourkii (assembly GCF_033783945.1). NCBI lineage: Eukaryota > Metazoa > Chordata > Aves > Psittaciformes > Psittacidae > Neopsephotus > Neopsephotus bourkii. Next base: position 23,625 of record NW_026901182.1, read on the forward strand.
AGACATGCAATGGGGTCATGGCCATGCAATGGGGATGTCCTTGTCCTGGCACCGAGAGCCACCCGCCGCCGGTGAGTCACCCCCATACAGCGACGTTGCTCGCCCCCCCGATAAGCTACGGGTGGAATGGGGGTGTCCCTGGTCCTTGGGACCAGCGTTCAGGCTCCTTGGGGGCATAGACATGCAATGGGGTCATGGCCATGCAATGGGGATGTCCTTGTCCTTGGGGACCATCATTCACCCACCTTGGGGACATAGACATGCAATGGGGGCATCATTCACCCTGGGGGCATAGACATGCACTGGGGACATGGCCATGCAATGGGGATGTCCTGGTCCTTGGGGACCATCATTCACCTTGGGGACATGGCCATGCATTGGGGACATCCTTCTCCTTAGGGACCATCATTCACCTTGGGGACATAGACATGCATTGGGGACATGGCCATGCAATGGGGATGTCCTTGTCCTTGGGGACCATCATTCACCATGGGGACATGGCCATGCAATGGGGACATCCTGGTCCTTGGGGACCATTCTTCTCCTTGGGGACCATCCATCACCTTGGGGGCATAGACATGCATTGGGGGCATCATTCACCTTGGGGACCATCATTCAGCCTCCTTGGGGACATAGACATGCATTGGGGGCAGCATTCTCCTTAGGGACCATTGTTCACCTTGGGGGCCATCCATTGGGGACGTCCTGGTCCTTGGGGACCATCCATCACCTTTGGGGGCATAGACATGCATTGGGGACATCATTCTCCTTGGGGACCATCATTCACCCACCTTAGGGGCATAGACATGCAATGGGGGCATCATTCTCCTTGGGGACCATCATTCACCTTGGGGACATAGACATGCATTGGGGACATCATTCTCCTTGGGGACCATCATTCACCCACCTTAGGGGCATAGACATGCATTGGGGGCATCATTCACCTTGGGGACCATCATTCACCCACCTTGGGGACATAGACATGCATTGGGGGCATCATTCTCCTTGGGGACCATCATTCACCCTCCTTGGGGGCATAGACATGCATTGGGGACATCCTTCTCCTTGGGGACCATCATTCACCTTGGGGACCATCATTCACCCTCCTTGGGGGCATAGACATGCATTGGGGGCATCATTCTCCTTGGGGACCATCATTCACCCTCCTTGGGGGCATAGACATGCAATGGGGACATCCTTCTCCTTGGGGACCATCATTCACCCTCCTTGGGGGCATAGACATGCATTGGGGACATCCTTCTCCTTGGGGACCATCATTCACCCTCCTTGGGGGTATAGACATGCAATGGGGGCATCATTCACCTTGGGGACCATCATTCACCCTCCTTGGGGGCATAGACATGCATTGGGGGCATCATTCTCCTTGGGGACCATCATTCACCCACCCTGGGGGCATAGACATGCAATGGGGGCATCATTCTCCTTGGGGACCATCATTCACCTTGGGGACCATCATTCACCCACCTTGGGGGCATAGACATGCATTGGGGGCATCATTCACCTTGGGGACCATTCTTCACCTTGGGGGCATAGACATGCAATGGGGACATGGCCATCCATTGGGGACATCCTCCTTGGGGACCATTCTTCTCCTTGGGGACCATCCATCACCATGGGGACGTGGCCATGCAATGGGGACATCCCCACACCACCCACCACAAACACACACACTCCTTAGGGACCATCCATCACCATGGGGACATGGCCATGCAATGGGGACATCCCTGTCCTTGGGTCCTTCTTTGTCCATGGGGCCATCCCAGCCTTGGTGCCCCCCATAGGAACCCATTGACCTGCCCCATCCATGGTGCTCCCCATACTGGTACCCTCAATGGGGAGGTGACACCCTTATGTCCCCTCCCCCCCCCAGACCTTCCCACCAGGGCCCTACGCCACCCCCCAGAGCTATGGGGGCACCTTTGGGACCCCCCCACCCGGAGCCCTCCCCCCTGGAGGGGCCAACTACAGCCAGATGCCACCCGGGTCCTTCATCACCGGTGAGGGGGGGCCCATGGGTGCTATGGACATCAATGGGGGCCTATGGGTGCTATGGGTGTGGATGGGTGCCTATGGGTGCTATGGGTGGGGATGGGGGCCTATGGGTGTCTATGTGTTCTGATGGGTACCTATGGGTGCTATGGGTGTCTATGTGTTCTGATGGGTACCTATGGGTGCTATGGGTGTCTATGTGTTCTGATGGGTACCTATGGGTGCTATGGGTGTCTATGTGTTCTGATGGGTACCTATGGGTGTCTATGGGTTCCTATGGGTGTCTATGTGTTCTGATGGGTACCTATGGGTGCTATGGGTGTCTATGTGTGCCTATGGGTGCTGTGGGTGTGGATGGGGTCCCATGGGTGCTGTGGGTGTGGATGGGGGCCTATGGGTGCTATGGGTGTCTATGTGTTCTGATGGGTACCTATGGGTGCTATGGGTGTCTATGTGGGTCCATGGGTGCTATGGGTGTGGATGGGGTCCCATGGGTGCTATGGGTGTGGATGGGGGCCTATGGGTGCTATGGGTGTGGATGGGGGCCTATGGGTGCTATGGGTGTGGATGGGGTCCTATGGGTGCTATGGGTGTGGATGGGGGCCCATGGGTGCTATGGGAGTGGATGGGGGCCCATGGGTGCTATGGGTGTGGATGGGGTCCCATGGGTGCTATGGGTGTGGATGGGGGCCCATGGGTGCTATGGGCACGGGGGGATCCATGGGTGCCTGGTCTATGGGTGGGGGGTGCATGGATCTATGGGGGGGGGGTGTCTATGGGTCTATGGGGGGAGGGATCCATGGGTGCCATGGGCAGTGAGGGGCTCCCATGGGTACCTGTGTCTTAGGGTGGGGGTCCTGGGTCTGTGACTGAACCCCATTCCCCCCATTCCCCCCATCCCCCCATTGCCCCCATTCCCCCCCCATTCCCCCCATTCCCCCCATTCCCCCATTCCCCCCATTCCCCCCATTCCCCCCATTCCCCCCATTCCCCCCATTCCCCCATTCCCCCATCCCCCCATCCCCCCATTCCCCCCATTCCCCCCATTCCCCCATTCCCCCCATTCCCCCATTCCCCCATTCCCCCATTCCCCCCATTCCCCCATTCCCCCCATTCCCCCCATCCCCATTCCCCCCATTCCCCCCATTACCCCCATCCCCCCATTCCCCCCATTCCCCCATTCCCCCCATTCCCCCCATTCCCCCCATTACCCCCCAGCCGCTGCCAATGGTCCCCCCGTACTGGTGAAACGGGAGCGCGAGGCCGAGGCCCAGGACAAGAAGGAGCCGCGGGGGGGGGAGGTCATTTGCATCGACGACTAAAGGGGGGGAGGGGCCATGGGGGGGGCCCCCCCTATGTCCCCTCCCCCCCTTCCCCCCCACCCCCCACCCCCCCCTTTGACAACGGTGGGGGAGGGGCACCACTGCCAAAATCGCCTCTTTTCACCCCAAATTCCGCTCTGGGGGGGGTGGGGAGGGGATGGGGGGGGGTGTTGGGAGGTACCATTATGGGGGGGGGGTGACAAGGACCACTGCAGTTATAAATATATATATATATATCCCCCCATTGGGGGGGGCCAAGGGGTTGGGGTGACCCCTGAGTCCCCCCCCCCCACCCCCCTCCCCCACCCAGGGGTGTCCCCAAGGGTCACCCCAAACCCCCCCCCCCCCCGTCTTTTACCCCCCATTGGGGCACTTGTTTAACCGCAGCAGAATAAAACCCGGTTCCTTGGCTATGGCACATGGGTCCATGGGTGTCCATAGGGGTCCATAGGGGTCTATGGGGGTCCATAGGGTCCATGGGTGTCCATAGGGTCTATGGGTGTCCATAGGGGTCCATAGGGGTCCATGGGGGTCCATAGGGTCCATGGGTGTCCATAGGGTCCATGGGTGTCCATAGGGTCCATGGGTGTCCATAGGGGTCCATGGGTGTCCATAGGGTCCATGGGTGTCCATAGGGTCCATGGGTGTCCATAGGGGTCCATGGGTGTCCATAGGGTCCATGGGTGTCCATAGGGGTCCATAGGGGTCCATGGGTGTCCATAGGGTCCATAGGGGTCCATGGGTGTCCATAGGGTTCATGGGTGTCCATAGGGTCCATGGGTGTCCATAGGGGTCCATGGGTGTCCATAGGGTCCATGGGTGTCCATAGGGTCCATGGGTGTCCATAGGGGTCCATGGGTGTCCATAGGGTTCATGGGTGTCCATAGGGTCCATGGGTGTCCATAGGGGTCCATGGGTGTCCATGGGTGTCCATAGGGGTCCATGGGTGTCCATAGGGGTCCATAGGGGGGCATGGGGTCCATGGGTGTCCATGGGTGTCCATAGGGTCCATGGGTGTCCATAGGGTCCATGGGTGTCCATAGGGTCCATGGGTGTCCATGGGGGTCCATAGGGTCCATGGGTGTCCATAGGGGTCCATAGGGGTCCATGGGTGTCCATAGGGTCCATGGGTGTCCATAGGGTCCATAGGGGTCCATGGGTGTCCATAGGGGTCCATAGGGACCATGGGTGTCCATAGGGTCCATGGGTGTCCATAGGGGTCCATGGGTGTCCATAGGGTCCATGGGTGTCCATAGGGGTCCATGGGTGTCCATAGGGGTCCATGCTGGTCCATAGGGTCCATGGGTGTCCATAGGGTCCATGGGTGTCCATAGGGTCCATGGGGGTCCATAGGGACCATGGGGCCACCATGGAGGGGGAAATGGGATGGTCACCATGGAGATGGTCAACTGGTCATTGGGATGGTCATTGGGTGGTCAATGGGATGGGGATAGGGATGGTCAACTGGTCATTGGGGTGGTCATGGGGTGGTCAATGGGATGGGGATAGGGATGGTCAACTGGTCATTGGGGTGGTCAATGGGATGGTCATTGGGTGGTCAATGGGATGGTCAATGGGATGGGGATAGGGATGGTCAACTGGTCATTGGATGGTCATTGGGTGGTCAATGGGATGGGGATAGGGATGGTCAACTGGTCATTGGATGGTCATTGGGTGGTCAATGGGATGGGGATAGGAATGGTCAACTGGTCATTGGGGTGGTCATGGGGTGGTCAATGGGATGGGGATAGTGATGGTCAACTGGTCATCATGGAGAGGGTCAACTGGTCATGGGATGGTCAATGGGGTGGTCAATGGGATGGTCAATGGGATGATCAATGGGATGGTCAATGGCCAGGGTGGTCATTGTGTGGTCAATGTCATGGTGACCATGGGGATGGTCAACTGGTCATTGGGGTGGTCAATGGGATGGGGATAGGGATGGTCAACTGGTCATTGGGGTGGTCACTGGGTGGTCAATGGGATGGGCATGGGGATGGGGATGGTCAAGTGGCCATTGGGGTGGTCAATGGGATGGGGATGGTCATGGCCACCATGGGGATGGTCAATTGGCCATCATTTAATTCATCATTAATGGGTTTAATTCATCATTAATGGGAACACAAACACACAACAACACAAACAAACACAAAAACACAAAAACACAAAAAACACAAAAAACACAAAAACACAACATTTAATTCATCATTAATGGGTTTAATTCATCATTAATGGCATTAATTCATCATTAATGGGTTTAATTCATCATTAATGGGTTTAATTCTTCATTAATGGGCACACAACAACACAAACAAACACAAAAACACAAAAACACAAAAAACACAAAAAACACAAATTTAATTCTTCATTAATGGGTTTAATTCATCGTTAATGGGTTTAATTCATCATTAATGGCATTAATTCATCATTAATGGATTTAATTCATCATTAATGGGTTTAATTCATCATTAATGGGTTTAATTCATCATTAATGGGTTTAATTCATCATTAATGGGTTTAATTCATCATTAATGGGTTTAATTCATCATTAATGGGTTTAATTCATCATTAATGGATGTAATTCATCATTAATGGATTTAATTAATCATTTAATTGATTTTAATCAAGCTCCTATCATCAAATCCCTGTCCAATCCCACTTCAATCCCCTCATCCCACTGATTCCCATTCCATTCCCACTCCATCAGCTTCAGCCCCAGTTCCAGCACCCTCAGCACCAGTTCCATCCCTCCCATTCCCATCCCATTGTGTCCATCCCATTCCATCATTCCCATTGCTACCCCATTGCATCCATCCCATTGTGTTCATTCTCATCCCATTGTGTTTATTCCCATCCCATTGTCTCCATTCCGATCCCATTGTCTCCATCCCATTCCATCATTCCCATTGCTATCCCATTGCATCCATCCCATTGTGTTCATTCTCATCCCATTGTGTCCATTCCCATCCCATTGTCTCCATTCCCATCCCATTGTGTCCATCCCATTC
>NW_026901183.1:0-2996 GCF_033783945.1 Neopsephotus bourkii
ACTGCCAAACTGTTTGCAAATTTACTTAAATTGAGTCTGTCTCCCTTTCTTCCATCCCAATAACAGCTGCCCAACAACCAGTCAAAATCATGGTCTTTTGCCTAATTTCTATTCAATAGAAATAACTTAATTGCAGCGAGCTCTTCAACTGCAATTTTGCAGCACTAATACATACCAACCATTTCGTTTTCAGCATGAAACACCAAGAAACAGCTGCTCCAGCCTACTTCTCTCTAATGTATCAGGGAATGTAGAACACTTGGCTCAGAAGCAGAACACACCAGCCTGGAGAAGGCTCCCGAAGGGGAGACCTGAGAACAGCTCCAGGGACCTAAAGGGGCTGCAGGAAAGCTGGAGAGGGGCTTGGGACAAGGGCCTGTAGGGACAGGCCAAGGGGAATGGCTTGAACCTGCCCGAGGGGAGACTGAGATGAGCTCTGAGGCAGAAGCTCTTCCCTGTGAGGGTGCTGAGGCGCTGGCACAGGGTGCCCAGAGAAGCTGTGGCTGCCCCATCCCTGGCAGTGCTCAAGGCCAGGTTGGACACAGGGACTTGGAGCAAGCTGCTCCAGTGGAAGGGGTCCCTGCCCATGGCAGGGGTTGGAGCTGGAGGAGCTTTAAGGTTCCTTCCAGTTCTCACCTTTCTATGACCATTACCTGATTTTTCTGGTTCACTACTGCTGGCTTTGATTCCCCAGGATGATTTCCTTTGCCTTACTCAATCACCATCACTAACACACCTTTGTAATCTGCACACTCCCTGAGTAGTTGACTATTAAAAAGAGGACTGAAGGACTGGTTTCAATCTGAAGCACGCAGTTGCACTGTACAGCTAGTATTTTTATACTCTCAATCCATGCAGAGGGCACTCATTTGATCAAGTCATTATAGCTGTATTTCCCTTCACAATCTAACCATGAATGCTAAAGATGTAAAGGCTATGAGGGGTTGTTCTCCCCTTTCCCAGGGTGGCCACACCAGGGATCAGGCAGAGAACAATCCATCATCTCCGGGACTGCAGCATCCTGCTGTCCGAGTGCCAATTACCAAGTGTTCCCGTAGGAAGTGTCACCGTGTCAAAAATGATCCATTTCTAAAGCCAAATTTAAATACTTTTGAGGCTAATGGTGAAAATGATTGTCAGGAACCGGTGTCTCTTGCTGCAAGGCTTTCATCAGCCCCTGCTGACAGCAGAAAGCCTCCAGGAGTTGTGGTTTCACACTTAATAGAATAACTTGAAACCTTCTTTTGTTCTTGTCTGAAGGATTTCAAGCCTTTGATCTGTGCTTTGCCCACAGAAGCCAGAGAACAGGGCTGGTACAACCTGGTCTTGCAGAGCACACTAAGGGTTGTGTCCACTGGAGACTAAGATGAACATTTTCAGGATGCTCTCAGGTAAGAAGAAACTGGGAGATGTAACAGTCGGAAGGTGACGTCTGATTGAAGCCATTATTACTATTAAACCACATTTTACTTTTAATCCTCATTATTACTATTAAAAGTCTTCAATAGAACAAAATTGGTCAATTATTGGCCTTGCTGTTACCACTGCTGTGACAGAGCACAGATAAACTCATTATTGTTGTACTCCGTAGTGGAGATCATTCACCTCCTTTTGTTTCACCTGCAAATCTCTGCTACATAACTACTAAGACATGAAATGACCGATAATAGCAACAACAATAATAATAATAATAATAATAAGCTATTAATAATAGTGTCATTATTATTATGGGAAAGCAGATACCTAACAGTATGTAGAATACACCTTCAGGGGTACTTCTGCTGCTTGTAAACTACTGTAGCACCTACAGATGCCTGCCAGTTACAAGCATCCAGAAGAGTATGATAATTCAGGCACAGAAAGCAGCAGGAATGTGCCTTTTTATTCAAAGTATTCAACTGAACAGAAAATCTGCACTATAGAACATGATTCCATTCACACTGGGGCTTTCCTTCCTTGAACTACAGTTTACATTGCAATAACTAAGAGCAGAGAACAGGTATGTGTGATAAATGGATCAAAACTGAATGAATAAATAGATTATATTTCAGTAATGTAAGTAAAAGTATCATAACATGCAATCATCCATTTATATATAAAAGCAAACTTCTTCAAAACATCATTAAACACTGTCAATCACTATATCAGTCCAAGCATCCCCCTGTTCCAAAGCCTCTTTGAAGCCTCTGTATTCATAAACTAAAGCAGCTCCCACAAACAGAACAGAACTGTACTTCCACTTGCTCTTACTAAGTTTCACAGCAAATGTATTACTACCACTGCTTAATGATCTGAGTAACACTAAGTTAAACACACATACGTGCATAAGTGCACCATGATGTTAAAAGTTGGCTTTATCTAAGCCTTCGTACCTCTGCACTCTGGGATCCTTGCACCCCCATCCCAATCCCTGCTTCCCTCAGTATGCAATGATGCATTTGTGTTTGATTTGAGATGGAAAGGCAGTAATGATTTAAAGCCTTATTATCCACTGTGCAAACTAAACAGTGTACTCTGCCGATCAATCAAATAGAAAGCCTTCAATCCATCTTTTTCCATGGCTCAGCTGAGACCCCTCTTAATACTCTTCAGCATTATTATACACACACAAACAAATTAGCAAACAAACAAAATGGGGAAGAAGAGGGAGAAGAAAGGATGAGGAGACATACAGACTGCGTTTGAACTGCATCTGATGCAAACAGGGGAAGAAAAGACCCCCTGAGCTACACTGACCCCTCAGCGCTCACGCAGCGATGCAAACCCACCTCAGCATTACACTGAAGCTTTTCCTTTTGGAGCTCAGGGCCTACTGCACCATTCCAACTGTTTTCCAAACAGAGCTGTTGGAACTGGTGCCAGGGGGGAGCCAGAGCCCAAAGCTCCAGCACAATCAGTCCCAGTGACCAGGCCCCTCCTGCAGCAGCCCTGGGCTCCACTCTCAGCTGCTCCAGTGGAAGGGGTCCCTGCCCGTGGCAGGGGTTGGAGCTGGAGGA
>NW_026901184.1:0-3044 GCF_033783945.1 Neopsephotus bourkii
ACACAGGAACGTGTCCAGGCGGGTCTTGAATGACTCCAAAGAAGGAGATTCCACAACCTCCCTGGGCAGCCTGTTCCAGTGTTCCGTCACCCTCACCGAGAAGAAGTTTCTTCTCAGGTTTAAGTGGAACCTCTTGTGCTCCAATTTGTATCCATTACCCCTTGTCCTTTCATTGTTTGCCACTGAGAAGAGCCTGGCTCCATCCTCGTGACACTCCCCCTTTATATATTTATATACACTAATAAGGTCACCCCTCAATCTCCTCTTCTCCAAACTATAGAGACCCAGCTCCCTCAGTCTTTCCTCATAAGGGAGATGCTCCACTCCCTTAATCATCTTAGTTGCCCTGCGCTGGACTCTCTCCAGCAGGTCCCTGTCCTTTTTAAACTGAGGGGCCCAGAACTGGACACAATATTCCAGATGAGGTCTCACCAGGGCAGAGTAGAGGGGAAGGAGGACCTCTCTCGACCTACTAACCACCCCCTTCTAATACACCCCAGGATGCCATTGGCCTTCTTGGCCACAAGGGCACAGTGTCGGCTCATGGTCACCCTGTCGTCCACCAGGACCCCCAGGTCCCTCTCCCCTACACTGCTCTCTAACAGGTCGTTCCCCAGCCTATACTGGAACCTGGGGTTGTTCCTGCCCAGATGCAGGACTCTACACTTTCCCTTGTTATATTTCATCAAGTTATTCCCCGCCCAGCTCTCCAGCCTGTCCAGGTCTCTCTGGATGGCAGCACAGCCTTCTGGCGTGTCGGCCACCCCTCCCAGCTTAGTGTCATCAGCAAACTTGCTGATAGTACACTCAATTCCCTCATCTGAATCGTTGATGAATATATTAAATAATACTGGTCCCAGTACCGACCCTTGAGGCACTCCACTAGATACAGGCCTCCAACTAGACTCCGCCCCATAGACTACAACTCTCTGGCTTCTCTCCTTCAGCCAGTTCACAGTCCACCTCACTACCCGATCATCCAGACCACACTTCCTCAATTTAGCCGCAAGGATGCTGTGGGAGACCGTGTCAAACGCTTTGCTGAAGTCGAGGTAGACCACATCCACCGCTCTACCATCATCCATCCACCGCGTTATTTCCTCATAAAAGGCTACAAGATTGGTCAAGCACGACTTCCCCTTGGTGAAGCCATGTTGACTGCCCCTCATAACCCTCTTATCCTTGATATGCCTTAAGATGGCACCAAGGATAAGGTGTTCCATCACTTTCCCAGGAACGGAGGTGAGGCTAACCGGTCTATAGTTACCCGGGTCCTCCTTCTTGCCCTTTTTGAAGACAGGAGTGACATTTGCTTTCCTCCAGTCCTCAGGCACCTCTCCCGTTTCCCAAGACTTGGTAAAGATGATGGAGAGCGGTCTAGCAATGACCTCAGCCAGTTCCCTCAGCACCCGCGGGTGCATCCCATCTGGACCCATGGATTTATGGATATCCAGATTGCTCAACTGGTCTTTAACCCATTCCTCATCGACTAAGGCAGACCGCTCTGTTGACCTATCTTCATCCGGGGTCTCAGCGGTACAGGGCTCTTCAGGACTGCCTCCAGCAGAGTAGACAGAGACAAAGAAGTCATTCAGTAACTCTGCCATCTCTGTATCTTCTGTCACCAGGGCACCCGTCCCGTTCATCAGCGGGCCTACATTGCCTCTGGTGTTAGTTTTACCTGCCATGTATTTGAAAAAGCTCTTTCTGCTGTCCTTGACCCCTCTCGCCAGCTTTAATTCCAAGGAGGCCTTAGCCATCCTAGCAGCTTTCCTACATCCTCTAGCAGCAGCCTTATATTCTTCCCAAGTGGCCAGCCCTTCTTTCCATGACCTGTAAACTCTCCTCTTCCACTTGAGCATACCGAGCAATTCCCTATTTAACCACGCAGGTCTCCTGACCCTCTTCCTCGACTTCCTACGTGTCGGGATGCTCCGATCTTGAGCTCGGAAAAAGCAGTCCTTGAACGTCAACCAACTATCTTGGGCCCCTTTTCCTTCAAGCAGCCTAGCCCACTGGATTTCCCCTAGCAATCGCTTGAAGAGGCCAAAGTTTGCCCTGCTAAAGTCCAGGGTTGCGATTCTACTTGCTATTCTACTGACCCTACCAGACAAGATCCTGAATTCTACCATCTCGTGGTCGCTGCAACCAAGGCAGCCCTCAACCTTCACTCCTTCAACCAGACCCTCCTTGTTAGTGAGGATGAGATCCAGCAGCGCACCTCTCCTGGTTGGCTCATCCACCATTTGCATGAGGAAGTTATCATCCATACACTGGAGGAACCTCCTGGACTGCGGCTGGGTTGCCGAGTAGTCCTTCCAGCAAACATCAGGGAAGTTAAAATCCCCCACGACGACCACGGCCTGTGACCGTGAGGCCGCTGTCAGCTGCCTATAGAAGGCCTCGTCAACTTCCTCACCCTGCAAGTGACCCTTCCTCACCTCTTTGCAAGTTGGTCTGTTGCAGTTCTTTCTCAATCTGGAAAATACTTTTTTTTTTTTTTTTTTGGTGCCTGCTTGTTCAAAAAAGCTTCTTGTATCTTTGTAAATGTCAGAGCTGTGGGCTGATGCTCTTGTTTGGATACTGTACTTGGGTTGTCAGCAGTGGAAAATTGTTTAACATGTTTAATTGTTTAAAGGGACATCACAACTGCAGGGCAATACACTGATTTCTGTGGCAAGCTACAGTTGGGTTTTGGTTGGTTTTTTTTCTAACTCATTTGGAGTAAACAAACCTGCATGGAAAGTATTAGTTTACAGGAAATTCATTTATGTCTAGGTCAGTTACAGTAATTGAAGAGAGATAGGCCAAGTTGGTATGTATTAATTTTTTTTTCCTTTGGGTTTTTTTTTCTGTTGGGAGGAGGAGGAGGAGTAGCAACACTGCTTGGCCAAGAATATAATTTGTATTTTCAACAACTTTGTTCCTCTTAAATAAAATATCATTAGGTGTATTGACTTTCAATTTAGTAGCAGCTAAAACTCTGAAGTTTTAGGGAAAGGAAACATCTCTCTTCATTCAGGACATTATCTTTTGGTTAAAGG
>NW_026901185.1:0-2960 GCF_033783945.1 Neopsephotus bourkii
TCTTTTCTACTATTAGTGCCGTAGTTTCAGGCTTTGAAGAAATGTCTTTTTTTTCAAGCAAGACGCTTTCCCCACAGAACTAATCCACTTTACCTTAGCAAAAGAAGTGGATGAAATTTTGAATTCCTGGAGACCAAGAGGAGAGACCCCATTCTCTTTCATGGGTACAAGATTTTACCCAAACTGAGTTGGCTTACGCTTAGCCTTGCAAGGGCCAGGAGACGTGGGAGCTGAATGCAATCTGCTTTCTGAGATTAGAACTGGAAAGTGTAATATTTTACCTCTATTTCAATTATGATCAGATAATTTAGATGTTTCTCTTCCTCTCTTAAACACTGTTTCAAAGAAATTTGCTGGGATTCAAGCCAAGCCATCTCTGATTATGCGTTGGAAAAGTAGGATCTCAGCTCCTTAATCATGTGGAAGGTAATGAATGAAATGAGTGTACAGATTTACCCACTAGCAGATGTGGAGGTAGAATTCCAATTATTATTACATTTACTTGTTTCATACTCTGGTTGTGTATTACTGACTTAATTTTTTGAGACTGCTCAGGAATGAGGGCAGTGAAAAGAGATGAGTGGAGCAAAGATGCAAGTGTTAGTATTCAGGTTGTCCATGCTGGTCATAGCCACTAGAAATAAAACAGAAGTGAAATAGGAATGCTGATGATCTGTTGTTAGAACTCATTAGCTTCACATATGACTAGAAGTGCTATGCATTTCCTTCATATCAGTTTTCATCTGATTTCTTGTCCCTGCTATCTGTTAGTATATCAGGTCAAAGATGAATGATAGGTCTCTGCACTGTAAGTTATTGTGAGTCTAGCCTGCAAATAAAGTTACAGGGAGTCCTGGAAAAAAAGACATGGGATCTGGAAGGACTCACTAGCCTGGAAGGAAAACTGACTGTGGGTAATTTAGCTATACAGCAGCCAAAAATAACACAGTCCTAGGCAATTTATTCAAAAGACATAAACAGTGAGAAGAAAGAGCAATTTAGGAAGATCTAACCCAATTGTAAAGTAAAAGAATCACACGGGCATTTTAGATAAACACTGTAGAAGGATCAAAACTGAGATTTATTGTGTTTTTAAGCAGCCTTCCTATGTCAGGAGAATGAAGATTCACATACTTGGTTTTAATTGGCAAGTACTTGATTTGGAACTGTTCTGAAGCAGCAGAAGTGAACATTATGGAATGTACTTTGCGAAAGAGACAGCATAGAGGCTGAGATCATGACATAGGCAAAACTTGCACATAGAAGCTAAGTATCCTCCTTGTTAGACATGCCTTCCACAGGAGACATCTGCGAGCTTGCAGAGGTTGTCATTAGTTGACCCCAAACACCCATCAGCCAGCACCTGTCAGCCTTTCCATAAGCAGATGTGGCCCAGCCTGAAAAACTGAATGCCTTTCTTCTATCAGACCCAACTGAAATTTAACAATGGAAGTGGTAAATCCTGCCTAGGAGTTGCCATTGCAGAGCCTGACCTTGTAGGCTTTCTTTGGGTATTTTCACATCCTCCCAGCCTACAGACTCCTGACAAAATACAACTGAGTCACTTTTATTCTTAAAACAATTCTACCAGAAGGATAAAAAGGAGTTTTAAAAAAGGACTTGCTTCTAAAGTACTGCCCTAGGAAATGCGCTGGCTTCCAAAGTGTTATCCTCCCACTCAGAAATTAAAAGCCATATCTTCCTCTTCCTGTGAGCCTTTCCCAAACGTCAGTATTTGCAGGCACTCGTAGGCCTTACTTTGAAAGACAGTTACCTAAATACCAGATTCATGAAACCAAGAAGTGAGAGCATGACCATGCATTGTAGTTGGTATCTACAGCACTCACTTTGATAAAGGGACAATATTTCCAGAATCGTTACTGTTTTTAAGTTTCTAACTTACTCATAAATTAAATGCAAAACAGAAAAGGTACTAGTGCTGCAAGCAGGAAATCTTCACCCCAGAACAGTAAAAAGAAAAGATGAGTTTATTTGTTTCTCAGAAACATAGCTGCTTTCTCTTAGCTCTGGCTGCTGGTGGGTGGAGGTATTAATGGTGCTTGCCTGGAACTCCAGCTATAATGTCAGCACCAGTGGGTGCAGAGTGACCATTTTGGTCTTTACAGGTTATCTGTGAAATTAAGGTCCAGATTAACACTAGATCACAGTGGCAGTCACTGACAGAACCTATGTGTAATACTCTGGCTCTCAAAACTCTGCTCAGATCAAGCGCAATGGCTCATATATATGCGTACTTTGAAATATACAACTGTGTAAATGTCTTTCACACCTCAAATGCCTCTTACCTCTGATCTCTTATGGTGCCAGGAAAATAGTTTGAATGCATCCTTTGTCCTTTGAACACTTGATGGGAAGATTGTTACCCTGAGCTGGCTAAGGCAATAAGTTTACATATCCAAATAAAATGCTTTATTTTGTCATCATAATTTATGTTTTGTCTGTAGTTTTACACATCTTTTATTCCATGTAGAAAAAAGGGAAGCTATTTAGGCAGTTAGTGTTAGTATCTTTTCCTATTTGCCAGATGAAAAGTTAAATAAGAAAGTAAGAAATGAGAAAGAAAACCAGTAGGAATGTAATGCAGAACTTGGGGTATATCTTCTTTCTACCACAGAAATTTCAGATTTCTCCATAAATCTTTGGGCTTTAAAGAAGGCTATGTCTATAAGCACTGGATACAGTGTTAATTAACTATATTTACTCACCAAAAGCAAAAAAACTAATCACAAACCCCTCAGTTGATATGATGTTGGATCTGGAAGACATCTGAGATTTGTTACCAAGTTCTTTGGGATCATATTTGTCTAAATTAAAGAGCTGGCTAAACCATGCTGCAGGACCATTTTGCTGCTTTGATTCCATAATATGGTTAGGAGTCTTTGTAAAGTTAATTTTCTGGAGTTAGCATGACACCCCTGTTCCCCTCTTCCATCTATGCA
>NW_026901186.1:0-30514 GCF_033783945.1 Neopsephotus bourkii
CTACAGACCCTCCCATTCCCCCCCATAACCCCTATAGACCCCCCCATAACCCCTATAGACACCCCTCCATTCCCCCTATAAACCGCCCCATAACCCCTATAGACACCCCCATAACCCCTATAGACCCCCCCATCACTCACGGTACTGGCCATAGGACTCAGAGGTGGGGGGGGCGGCAGGGGGGGGCCCACTGGGGGCTGGGGTGGGGGTCTCAGCCTTGAGGGGCCCTGTATAAGCCTGGGGGGGGGGAGATGCCCCCTTTATTAACCCCCCCGAACCCCAAAACCCCACCAATCACCCCATAACCCCCATTATTGACCACCTTTAATTAACCCCCCAATCACCCCATAACCCCCATTATTGACCACCTTTAATTAACCCAATCACCCCATAACCCCCATTATTGACCCCCTTTAATTACCCCCCAATCACCCCATAGCCCCCATTATTGACCCCCTTTAATTAACCCCCAATCACCCCATAACCCCCATTATTGACCCCCTTTAATTACCCCCCCAATCACCCCATAACCCCCATTATTGGCCAACCCCCCCTTTTTAGGCCCTCCCCCAACTTATGGGGCCTCCCATTTCCTCCCTACATTTTGCCCCCCCCCCCCATTTTGGGGACCCCCCAACATCCCCCCCCCTTATGGGTGCCCCCCCCCCCACCTTATACAAACCGGGGGGGGGGCACCCGGGGGGGGGGCACCCTGGGGGGGGGCATTGGGGGTCTCAGCAGTGGGGGGGGGATAAGAGGGGGCCCCTTGGGGGGGGCGGGAGAAGGGCCCCCCCCCCGCTGTGTGCTCCAGGCTCAGCACTGGCGGCTCCTCTACACCTGGGGGGGGGGGTTCATGTGTTAATATAGGGTGCTGCCCCCCCCCATTGAGCCCCACACTTGGGGGTCCCCCCTATAGGGTGCCCCTCATAATGGGGTCCTATCGAGAAGTGTAGGGGGGTGACCCATGCAATGGGGTCCTATGGGGGGGGTGCCACACAATGGGGTCCTATGGAGAAAGGGGTGACACAACAATGGGATCCAATGGGGCCCCATACAATGGGGTCCTATGGAAAAGCGGGGGTGACCAATACAATGGGGTCCTATGGAGAGGGGGTGCCCCACACAATGGGGTCCTATGGAGAAGGGGGGTGGGTGCCTCAACCAATGGGGTCCTATGGAGAAGACGGGGGTGCCCCACACAATGGGGACCTATGGGGGGGCACTCACCAGGGGCGGGGCCATCAGCCTTGGGAGGGGCGGAGCCAGAGTGGGTGGGGGCAGAGGGCGGGGCCGCGGAGCCCTTGAGGTAGGCGGAGCCGTAGAGGGAAGGGGCGGGGCCGCTGAAGGTCTCCTCTGATTGGTAGAAGCTGCCGAAGTCACTGGGAGGCTCCTCCCCCCCGGCCCACGTGGTGTCGGAGCCAGGGGCGGCCTGCGGGAAGGGGCGGGGCCACGTCAGGACACGCCCCCTCGGCAAGCCCCGCCCACCCCGTGCCCACACCTCTCCCTTATAAGGAAGTCAGGAAATGCCCCTCCCTTCAAGCCCCCCCCCCCGGCCTCCCTTTAAACCCCGCCCTCCCCTAAGCCCCGCCCACCTGGGAGAGCGCCCATTGGGCAGCAGCGATGGCAGTCGAGGCGACAGAGGCGGCGCTGGCGCGGGGGGGGCCCTCCCCTGGCCCTGCCCCCTGCACCTCCCTGGGGGCGGGGTCATGGCCTCGGCTCAGGGGCGGGGCCTCGCTGCAGGAGGCGGGGCCAGGGACGGGGGGCGGGGTTTAGTGTGGTGGGTGGAACTAAAAGGCAGTGGGCGGGGCTTGTGGGCAGGGGTGGAATCATTGGTTGGGGGGGTGTCTGAGGTAGAGTTTAGTGGGGTTATGGGCGGGGCTAAGGGGCAGAGGGCGGGGGCTGAGCGTACCCTTAATGCCATTCTATAGGCTGAGCCTTGTTGGGGGCGTGGCTTTAGGATTGTAGGCGTGGCTTAAGGCCGAGGGTGGGGCTTGGGGAGTCCCATGGGGGGGGTTTCATGCAGGGACAGTGGCTGGGGATTGGAGCCGGGCCTTATGAAGGGGTGGAGCCGAAGGGGGCGTGGCCAAAACATACGGGGTTAAAGGAGGGCAGTATCTTAAGGGGGCATGACGTAAAGGGGGCGTGGCTTAAAGGGACAGGATGGGAGGGGTGGAGCTAAAGGGGGCGTGTCCCATGGGGGGGGTGGCTTTAAGAGGGGAGAAGCTAATGAGGCGTGGCCAGAAGGGGGCGTGGCCTAAGAGGCCAGCGCTTAAATAGGGGAGCAGCGTAAGAGGGTGTGGCCTAAGTGGGCGTGGCCCAAGGGGGTTGTGTGTGGCTTAATGGGACGGAGCTTGGTGAATTGAGCTCAAGGGGGTGTGGCCTGAAGGGGGCGTGGCCTAACGAGAGGGCTTATGGAGGGGAGGAGCTTAGGGGTGTGGCCTAAAAGGGGGCGTGGCCTCACCGCTTGGAGCCTTTAGCGAACTCCACATTGATGCTCTTGCCATCGATGTGCAGGGGGGGGTGCAGGGCCTGCAGCATCTGCAGCAGCTGCGAGGCCTCCTATGGGGCACCCCATAACCAGAGCAATGGTGGTTAGGATGGGGGGGTGTCCTCCAATACCCCCCCATTGTTATAATGGAGCTGCCCCCAGGGGCACCCCCCAATCCCCATCCCCATAGGGGGGTGCTGAGCACCCACCACGATGGTGCTGAGCTGGACGAAGGCGAAGCCGCGGTTGAGCTGGGTCTGCCGGTCCTTGATGACGCGGACGTTGGCGGCCGAGAGCGCGGCGAAGGGGGCGAGGGCGGTGAGGATGGACTCCAGGCTGCTCTGGGGGTGCAGGTTCCGCAGGATGATGGCTGGGGGGGAATGGGGGGAAAGGGGGGAGATGGGACCCACAGAGCTCCACATAGAGCATCCCATAGAGCGGCCCATAGAGTATCACATAGAGCATCCCATAGAGCAGCCCATAGAGCGGCCCATAGAGTATCCCATAGAGCATCCCATAGAGCATCCCATAGAGCATCACATAGAGCGGCCCATAGAGTATCCCATAGAGCTCCACATAGAGCATCCCATAGAGCATCACATAGAGCATCCCATAGAGCATCACATAGAGCGGCCCATAGAGCATCCCATAGAGCATCTCATAGAGCGGCCCATAGAGCTCCCCATAGAGCATCCCATAGAGCTCCACATAGAGCTCCCCATAGAGCATCTCATAGAACATCCCATAGAGCATCTCATAGAGCGGCCCATAGAGCGGCCCATAGGGCATCCCATGGAGCATCCCATAGAGCATCCCATAGAGCATCACATAGAGCGGCCCATAGAGCATCCCATAGAGCATCTCATAGAGCGGCCCATAGAGCACCCCATAGAGCATCCCATAGAGCATCCCATAGAGCATCCCATAGAGCATCCCATAGAGCATCCCATAGAGCACCCATAGAGCATCCCATAGAGCACCCATAGAGCATCCCATAGAGCATCCCATAGAGCATCCCATAGAGCACCCATAGAGCATCCATAGAGCATCCATAGAGCACCCATAGAGCATCCCATAGAGCATCCATAGAGCATCCATAGAGCATCCATAGAGCATCCATAGAGCATCCATAGAGCACCCATAGAGCATCCCATAGAGCATCCATAGAGCATCCCATAGAGCACCCATAGAGCATCCCATAGAGCACCCATAGAGTCTCATAGAGCACCCATAACCCCCCCTTGAGCACCCATAACCCCCCCTTGAGCACCCATAACCCCCCCATGGGCACCCATAAGCCCCCTTGGGCACCCATAACACCCCCATAGGCACCCATAACCCCCCTTGAGCACCCATAACCCCCTGAGCACCCATAACCCCCCCCTTAGGCACCCATAACCCCCCCTTGGGCACCCATAACCCCATAGACACCCATAACCCCCCCTTGAGCACCCATAACCCCTTGAGCACCCATAACCCCCTCTTGAGCACCCATAGCCCCCCCATGGGCACCCATAACCCCCCCTTGGGCACCCATAACCCCCCCATAGGCACCCATAACCCCCCCTTGAGCACCCATAACCCCCCTTGAGCACCCATAACCCCCCCCTTAGGCACCCATAACCCCCCCTTGGGCACCCATAACCCCCCCATAGACACCCATAACCCCCCCTTGATCACCCATAACCCCCCCATAGACACCCATAACCCCCTTAGGCACCCATAACCCCCTGGGCACCCATAACCCCCCTTGAGCACCCATAACCTCCCCTTGAGCACCCATAACCCCCCCATAGGCACCCATAACCCCCCCTTGAGCACCCATAACCCCCCCATAGGCACCCATAACCCCCCCTTGAGCACCCATAACCCCCCCTTGTGCACCCATAACCCCCCTTGGGCACCCATAACCCCCCCATAGCACCCATAACCCCCCCTTGAGCACCCATAACCCCCCCTTAGGCACCCATAACCCCCCCATAGGCACATGACCCCCCCATAACCCCCCCCAGCCCCTCCCCCACTCACTGTCATTGGCGTTGTCAGCTCCAGGCTCGGTCCCCCCATGGGAGCCCCCCCCGGGGGTCCCCCCCATTGCAGGCCCATAGGGTTGGGGGAGGGGCAGCAGCCCCCCCCCTCCTCCAGGCCCCAGCTCCGCTCGTGGCCCCCCCGGGCCCCGCTGTTCTCCTTCTGCACCCCAAAAGGACATTGAAACCCCCCATGTTAGAGGCAGAACCCCCAAAAATGGGGGTTTTCACCCCAAAATTGGGGGGGTTCACCCCAAAATTGAGTTTTTTCACCCCAAATTGGGTGGTTTCACCCCAAAATCGGGGGTTTTCACCCTAAAATCGGGGGTTTCACCCCAAAATAGGGGGGGTTTACACCAAAATTGGGTGGTTTCACCCCAAAATCGGGGAGGTTCACCCCAAAATCGGCATTTTTAAACCCAAAATTAGGTGGTTTCTCCCCAAAATCGGCTTTTTCACCCCAAAATCGGGATTTTCCACCCCAAAATTGGGTGGTTTCACACCAAAATCAGGGATTTTAACCTCCAAATCAGTGTTTTTCATCCCCAAATTGGGTGATTTCATCCCAAAATCAGGGGTCTGAAGAGGTTTTGGGCTGAAATCAGGGGTTTTGGGGATAAAATCAAGGGGTTTTGGGGTGAAATCAGTGTTTTGGGGGGTGAAATCAAGGGGTTTGGGGTTGAAATCGGGGGGTTGGGGCTGAAATCAGTGTTTTGGGGTGAAATCAGTGTTTTTTGGGTAAAGTCGGTGTTTTTGGAGTGAAATCAGGGATTTTGGGGTGAAATCAGGGGGTTCTGGGGTAAAATCAGTGGGTTTTTTGGGTAAAATCAGTGTTTTTGGAGTGAAATCAGGGATTTTGGGATGAAATCAGGGGGTTTTCGGTAACTCACCAGTTTTGGGCACCCCGCACTTGAAGCACTTCTCCCGGCGCTTGAAGTTCTGCACCCCACACTATGGGACCCCCAAAGACCCCCCATAGCACCCAATAGCCTCCAATGCACCCCCCCATAGCACCCAATAGCCCCCAATGCACCCCATAGCACCCAATAGCCTCCAATGCACACCCCAATGCACCCCCTTAACACCTCCCCCCAAGCCCCCTTAGGGCCCCCCAGGGCTCCCATAGACCCACATTAGGATGCCCCAAGGATCCCCATAACCCCCCCAGACCCACATAAACACATCCAAGACCCCCATAACCCCCCATAGACCCCTCTAAGATCCCCATAGCCCCCCATAGACCCCTCTAAGACCCCCATAGACCCCTCTAAGACCCCCATAGCCCCCCCATAGACACATCCAAGACCCCCATAACCCCATAGACCCCTCTAACACCCCCACAGACCCCTCTAAGACCCCCATAGGCCCTCTAAGACCCC
The DNA here is from genome assembly GCF_033783945.1 of Neopsephotus bourkii. Lineage (NCBI taxonomy): Eukaryota > Metazoa > Chordata > Aves > Psittaciformes > Psittacidae > Neopsephotus > Neopsephotus bourkii. The sequence goes on from NW_026901186.1 coordinate 5,895, forward strand.
CATAGACCCCCATAGCACCCCATAGACCCCTCTAAGACCCCCATAACCCCCCATAGACCCCTCTAAGACCCCCATAATCCCCCATAGACCCCCCTAGGACCCCCATAGACCCCCTTAAGACCCCCATAGACCCCTCTAAGACCCCCATAACCCCCCATAGACCCCTCTAAGACCCCCATAATCCCCCCATAGACCCCTCTAAAACCCCCATAATCCCCCCATAGACCGCCATAATCCCCCCATAGACCCCTCTAAAACCCCCATAATCCCCCATCATTCCCCCATAGACCCCTCTAAGACCCCCCTAATCCCCCCATAGACCCCATAATCCCCCATAGACCCCTCTAAGACCCCCATAGACCCCTCTAAGACCCACATAGCCCCCCTATAGACCCCCATAATCCCCCCATAGCTCCCCATAACTCCCCATAGACCCGTCTAAGCCCCCCATAGACCCGTCTAAGACCCCCATAGCCCCCCATAATCCCCCCATAGTCCCCCATAGACCCCCCCACCTTAGCGCAGAGCCAGTCCTCATTGATCTTGGGCTTGGGGTCGCTGTAGTGCAGGGACACGCGGTGCCCCAGCAGGCTCAGCCCTTGCTGTGGGGGGGGTGTGGGGTGAGCTATGGGGCTCAGCCCCACACAGACCCAGAGCAGGAGAGGACGGGGCTATGGGGCTGCCATTGAGACCAATGGGGTTTGCTATGGGGCTGCCATTGGGGTTCGCTATGGGGCTGCCATTGAGAGCAATGGGGTTTGCTATGGGGCTGCCATTGGGCTTCGCTATGGGGCTGCCATTGAGAGCACCAGGGTTCACTATGGGGCTGCCATTGAGAGCACCGGGGTTCGCTATGGGGCTGCCATTGAGAGCATCGGGGTTTGCTATGGGGCTGCCATTGGGGTTCGCTATGGGGCTGGCACCGGGGTTCGCTATGGGGCTGCCATTGAGAGCAATGGGGTTCGCTATGGGGCTGTCATTGAGAGCACCGGGGTTCGCTATGGGGCTGCCATTGAGAGCACCAGGGGTCGCTATGGGGCTGCCATTGAGAGCACCGGGGTTCGCTATGGGGCTGCCATTGGGGTTCGCTATGGGGCTGCCATTGGGGTTCACTGTGGGGCTGCCATTGAGAGCACCAGGGGTCGCTATGGGGCTGCCATTGAGAGCAATGGGGTTTGCTATGGGGCTGCCATTGGGGTTCGCTATGGGGTTGCCATTGAGAGCACCAGGGTTCGCTATGGGGCTGCCATTGGCGTTCACTATGGGGTTGCCATTGAGAGCACCAGGGTTCGCTATGGGGCTGCCATTGGCGTTCACTATGGGGCTGCCGTTGAGAGCACCGGGGTTCGCTATGGGGCTGCCATTGAGAGCACCAGGGTTCGCTATGGGGCTGCCATTGAGAGCACCGGGGTTCACTATGGGGCTGCCATTGGGGTTCACTGTGGGGCTGCCCCATGGCATGCATGGGGGGCACTGGGGTCACGTGACCTCCCTATGGGGGCTCCCAATGGGGCTGAGCTGGGGCCTTGCACCAGGGCCCATGGGAGGCTCTGACCAAGGGATCCCCCCATGGCCCTTGCAGGCGAGTGTCACGTGACAGGGTCATGTGACCGTTTCACATGTGGGTGTCACATGACAGTGTCATGTGAGTGTGTCACCCAAGGGCACCCAATGGCCTCACACAAGGGGCTCCCCCCTAAACCCTTGCAGGTGGGTGTCACGTGAAGGTGTCACGTGTCACATGAGAGTGTCACATGACAGCGTCAGATGTGGGTGTCACAAGTGGGCGTAGTGTGAGAGTGTCACATGTAGGTGTCACGTGAGTGTCACATGACGGTGCAACAAGACAGTGTCATGTGTGGGTGTCACGTGAGAGTGTCCCACATGGGTGTCACATGACGATGTCACACGACTATGTCACATGCAGATATCACATGACATCACATGAGGGTGCCACATGTGGGTGTCACGTGTGTCATGTGAGAGTGCCACATGACAGCATCACATGGGTGCTGTCACATGACAGTGTCACATGGGGGCTGTCACATGACAGTGTCACGTGTCACATGATGTGCAGCATTCCCACCTCTGGGTCTGTGCCCTCCATCCTCACAACATGAGGGTGTCACGTGACGGTGCCACATGTCAATGTCACATGTGGGTGTCACGTGATGGTGCAATATGTCAGTGTCCCATGAGGGCGTCATGTGATGGTGTCACATATCAATGTCACATGCCAGTGTCACATGTGGGTGTCACGTGACGGTGCCATATGTCAGTGTCCCATGAGGGCGTCACGTGATGGTGTCACATATCAATGTCACATGCCAGTGTCACATGTGGGTGTCACGTGACAGTGCCACATGTCAGTGTCCCATGAGAGCGTCAGTGACAGTGCCACATCAGTGTCCCATGAGGGTGTCACATGATGGTGTCACATGTCGGTGTCACATGTACGTGTCACATGACAGTGCCACATGTCAGTGTCCCATGAGAGCGTCAGTGACAGTGCCTCATCAGTGTCCCATGAGGGTGTCACGTGATGGTGTCACATGTCAATGTCACATGTACGTGTCACATGACAGTGCCATATGTCAGTGTCCCATGAGAGCGTCACGTGACGGTGCCACATCAGTGTCCCATGAGGGTGTCACGTGATGGTGTCACATGTCAATGTCACATGTACATGCCACATGACAGTGCCATATGTCAGTGTCCCATGAGAGTGTCATGTGACAGTGCCACATCAGTGTCCCATGAGGGTGTCACGTGACAGTGCCACATGTCAGTGTCCCATGGGGGTATCACGTGATGGTGTCACATGTCAATGTCACATGCCAGTGTCACATGTGGGTGTCACGTGACGGTGCCACATGGGGCTGTCACGTGATAGTGTCACATGTCAGTGTCCAAAGGGGGTGTCACGTGATGGCGTCACATGTCAGTGTCCCATGGGGGTGTCACATGACGGTGTCACGTGACGGTGCCACGCGGGTGCCGCGCAAGGACCTGGTTGGCGTCCATCCACCGCGCGGCGTCCTGGACGTGGTGAAACTCCACGAAGGCGAAGCCGCGGCTCTGACCTGGAACGGAGCCGGGGGGGGTCAGGGACAGCACCCATGGGTGCCCCCCCCTCCCCCCCCCGGGTATGGGTGCCCCTGGGAACCCCCTTGGTTGGGAATGGGTGCTCCTGGCATTGCTCTCAATGGGCACCCATGGGTGCTCCTGGCATTGCTCTCAATGGGCACCCGTGGGTGCTCCTGGCACTGCTCTCAATGGCACCCATGGGTGCTCCTGGCATTGCTCTCAATGGGCACCCATGGGTGCTCCTGGCATTGCTCTCAATGGGCACCCATGGGTGCTCCTGGAACCTTTCTGCGCCCCCCATGGGCACCTATGGGTGCTCCTCAAACCCCTATGGGACCCCTTCTGAGCTCCTATAGATGCCTCTGGGACCCTCTAGGTAGGACACGGGCACCCCTGGGTGCCCCCAGATATGCCTCAGCACCCCTGGGTGCTCCTGGGACCAAGACCAGCACCCCTGGGTGCTCCTGGAGAAGGCTCTGGCACCCCTGGGTGCCCCTAGGGATGGGATCAGCACCCCTGGGTGCTCCTGGGGAAGGCTCCGGCACCCCTGGGTGCCCCTTGGCTATGGCTCAGCACCCCTGGGTGCTCCTGGGTGGGGGGGGTGGGCACCCCTGGGTGCCCCCTCTCTGTGCCTCAGCACCCCTGGGTGCTCCTGGGAAGGTCTCCAGCACCCCTGGGTGCTCCTAGGGAGGGGATGGGCACCCCTGGGTGCTCCTAGGGAGGGGACCAGCACCCCTGGGTGCTCCTAGAGATGGGATGGGCACCCCTGGGTGCCCCCCCAAGTCCAGCCCAGCACCCCTGGGTGCTCTCTAGGGACAAGACCGGCACCCCTGGGTGCCCCATGGGACGGGACCAGCACCCCTGGGTGCTCCTCGAGATGGGATCAGCACCCCTGGGTGCCCCTGGGCAGAGAATGGGCACCCCTGGGTGCCCCCTAAGGTGGGAACAGACACCCCTGGGTGCTCCTATAGACGGGATCAGCACCCCTGGGTGCTCCTGGGGATGGGATCAGCACCCCTGGGTGCTCCTGAAGATGGGATCAGCACCCTTGGGTGCTCCCTAAGGTGGGATCAGCACCCCTGGGTGCTCCTATAGATGGGATCAGCACCCCTGGGTGCTCCTATAGATGGGATCAGCACCCCTGGGTGCTCCTAGAGATGGGATCAGCACCCCTGGGTGCCCCCTAAGTTTAATGCAGTACCCTTGGGTGCCCCCTAAGGTGGGAACAGACACCCCTGGGTGCCCCCTATGCTTAATACAGCACCCCTGGGTGCCCCTAAGATTGGAACAGACACCCCTGGGTGCCCCCTATGTTTAATGCAGCACCCCTGGGTGCTCCTAGAGATGGAACCAGCACCCTTATATGCCCCATGGGACGGGATCAGCCACTGTGGGTGCCCCCCAATGTAAAGCAGGACCCCCCCCCTCCACCCCAAGGGAAGCAGGTGGCTGCTGGGTGCCCCCCCCCATAAAGCACTCATGTTCATGGGTGCCCCTCCCCCATTTATGGGTGCCCCCCCACCCCCACCCAACAGCACCCGGGGGGGCAGGGCTCACCTGAGGACTTGTTCCGCATCAACCGAACCTCGCGGGGCTGCACCCCCTGCGCCTGCAGCTGCGCCCGGATCTGGGGGGGCAGAGGGTGAAGGTGGGGACCCGGTAATGGGGGGGACCCCAGTAATGTGGGGGGACCCCAGTAATGGGGGGAGCTCGGTAATGGGGGGGAGCTCGATAATGGGGGGACCTCAGTAATGGGGGGGAACACCTCATTAATGCAGGGGGGACTTTGATACTGGGGGGGAACCTGGTATTGGGGACACCCCCACTCGCTCCCTCTATTGAAAGTAATGGAAGTGCCCTGAGGAGGCGTGGCCTATGAAAAAGGGCGTGGTCACAGAGAGGGAGCATGGCTGCGCTATAGCAGACACGGCTCATTGAAGGCGGTGTGGGTAGACAGAAAGTGGGCGTGGTTTATGCTAATGAGGGAGAGGTCACACTGGGGTCGAGCCTGGCTTATCAAAGGGGGCACGGGTAAGGCAGGTGGGGGCGTGGCTTAGCTAAATGAAGTCATCGTTTAGTCAATGGGGCATGGCTACCCTGATGGAGGCGGGGCTTAGCGAAGGGGCGGAGGGGTGGCTATGGCAAATGGGGGCGTGGCTTAGCCAAATAAGGACATCGCTTAGCCAATGGGATGTGGCTTAGCGAAGGGGGGGGGTACGGCATGTGGGGGCGTGGCTTAGCCACATAAGGACACCACTTAGCCAATAGGGCGAGGCTACCGTGGTGGGGGCGCGGCTTCGCTGAAGGGGGCGTGACCACGCAAGTGTGCCTCACGCAGGGGGCGTGGCCTCCTCAAAGGAGGCGTGGCCAATCCCCTCCAACCCTATTGAAGGGGGGGATTTAAAGGGCCTCAAAAAGGAGGCGGGGCTTAGGGAGGGGGCGTGGCTTACGTCGTTCTCGGTGGCGGCCTGGGGCAGCATGCGCAGCATGACGATGGTGCTGGCGCGCGGCTCCTCCTCGGCCGCCTCGGGCCGGTAATCCTGGTCCCGGTAATCACCATCGGCACCGAAGGGCAGCGCCGGGGGGGGGTCCCGCTTCCGGGGGGGCTCGGAGGAGCCCTCGTAGGCCTGGAAGTGGGGATCAGGGCATTATTTGGGGGTGGGGGGGGTGTAATGGTCCATAGGGGGGGCATCAATGGTGGTACCCACCTGAGAGGAGGACCCGGATGTGGAGGGCCCCTCGGGGGGACCCCCGTAGCCGCGATAATCCATGTCGCGATAGTCGTGGTCCCGTTGGGTGCGGGAGCCTTCCTCAGAAGAGGATGGGGCCCCCCCATAGCGGCCGGTGCGGTCGCCACGGCCGCCTCTGTGGGAGATGAGATCAAGGGGGGGTCCCAACTGTTCCCCCCCACCACCACCACCTTGGGGGGATACCCATAGAGTCACCTATGGGGGGGCTCCCCATGGGCAACCCCAATGGGTGCAGCCTCCTTCTTAGGGGTCTCCCAATGTCCCCCCCCACCCACTATAGGGGTTCCAAATCCCCATTTCCCCCCCATAGGACCCCCCCCAAATGTCTCCTTTCTCCCCCCATGGGTTTCCCCACACAACTTTGGGGGTCCCCAATCCCCCCCCAAAAGGGTCCAAGATTTGGGGTCCCCCCTACCTGCGTTCGTACTCCATGGTGCTGGCACCTGGGGAGGGGGGAAGAGGGAATGGGGGGGGTTAGGGGTTATTGGGGGGCACTGGGACGAATGGGGAAGGCGCCAGAGGGGACTGGGGGGTAACTGGGACCAACTGGGGGGCACTGGGACGGAGATAACAGGGGGGTCTACTGAGAATGGCTGGGATGAATGGGGGGGCCTATGGGGTCCCTATGGGGTGACTGGGAGGAACAGGGAGCCACGTGTCCCCAGGAGAAACGCCCGCCATACCCCGCCCGTCATTAGCATACGTAACCACGCCCCCGCCCCCCCGCCGGGCTACAGCGCCGGGCCACGCCCCCTCATCCCCTTCTACCCAATCAGCGACCGCGGAGAGGGACTCTCCGGGCTGAGCCCCGCTCCTCCCGGTAAAGCCCCGCCCCTCCCGGTAGGCCCCGCCCCTCCCGGTACGCCCCGCCTTTCCCGGTAGGCCCCGACCTCTCCGCTCAGCGCGGCCGCCGCCGCCGCCGCTCCCGACCAGCAAAATGGCGGCGCCGCTCCGCGCCCGGCCCGCCCCGCTCCCCCTGCCCGCCCCTGGCGCTCTCCCATTGGTCCATCTGCCCACCCATCAGCGTATCCGCGCTTCTCATTGGTTCTCGCTGGGGAGGAGGCGGGACGAATGAGGGGGAGAGAGGGAGCGTTGCCGCTTTGGCTTCTGATTGGCTGCGGCTTGCATGGGAGGAGCCAGAAGGGGGAGGGTGGACGGAGACGGCTTATGATTGGCTACGCGGGAGCGAGGAGGCGGATCCATCTGAGCGCTCTCTCGTGATTGGTGAAGAGGGCGGCGGCTGCGCTCATTGATTTAACGGAGGCGACGGGGCGGGACTTCCGCCGGGAAGATGGCGGCGCTGCGGAGGACGCTGCGGGCGCTGCAGGCCGGGGCGCGGGGCCGCTCGGCCGGGGTCCCCGGGGCCGTGGCGCTGCCGCGGGGGCCGCTGGGAGCTGACGTGCACGAGGAGGAGCCAATGGCGGTGGCGCAGAGGATGGTGGGCGGGGCTTGGAAAGCGGCGGGGCTTCGGGGGATGGGGTACACTATTGGGGCGGGGCTTATGGAGGTGGGCGGGGGCTCTGGTGAGGGGGCGGGGTCACGGCTTGGGGGCGTGGTTGCATCAGTTCAGGCGGGGCTTTGCAGAGCGAGGCTCTGATTGGTGAATGTAAGGTGGGGGCGTGGCCTCTCGTTGGGAGGGTGCCAACGCCGGGGGCGTGGTCACAGCGTTGGGGCGGGGGATTAGCAGGATCCAGGCTCTGATTGGTGTTTGTGAAGTGGGGGGTGTGGCCTCTGGGGGTGGAGCCAATGTTCGGGGGCGTGACTTCATCATTCGGGGCGGGGATTAGCAGAAGCCATGTTCTGATTGGTGGTTGTAAGGGGCTGTGGCCTTCTATAGGGTGGAGCCAAATGTGGGCGTGCCCCCTTCCTCAGGGGCATGGCTTAGCAGGAGCTACGTTCTGATTGGTGGTTGTGGTTGTGGGCGTGGCCTTGGGGTCAGGGGTCGTGGCCTAGGGCTGGTTATGGAGGGAAAAGGGCCTCTGGGGGGGGGTGTTTGGGTCTCTATGGAGGGTATTAGGGTCCCTATAGGGTGGATATGGGTCCCTCTGGGGTGCATTGGGGTCTCTATGGGTTGTATATGGGTTCCTATGGGGTGTATTGCTCCGTAGGGGTATACTGGATCCCTATGGGTGCATTGGGTCCCTATGGGGTGGATATGGGTCCCTAGGGGGTGCACTGGTCTCTATGAGGTGGATATGGGTCTCTATGGGGTGCATTGCTTCCTATGGGGTGGATATGGGTCCCTATGGGGTGCACTGGTCTCTATGAGGTGGATATGGGTCTCTATGGGGTGCACTGGTCCCTATGGGTTGGGTATGTGTCCCTATGGGGCGGCTATGGATCCCTATGGGGCGTCTATGGGTCCCTATGGGGTGTCTATGGGTCCCTATGGGGCATCTATGGGTCCCTATGGGGCATCTATGGGTCCCTATGGGGCGTCTATGGGTCCCTATGGGGCGGCTATGGGTCCCTATGGGGCAGCTATGGGTCCCTATGGGTCCCTATGAGTCCCTATGGGGTGGCTATGTGTCCCTATGGGTCCCTATGTGTCCCCATGTGTCCCTATGTGTCCCTGTGTGTCCCCACGTGCGGCGCGGCAGAACCCCGACTACCACGGCTTCTCAGCGGACCCGGTGGCCGATGTCCACAACATGCGCGCCGTCTTCTTCGCCGGCGTCTCCATCGCCATCGTCCTGGGCTCCACCTTCCTGCATTACCTGCCCGACTATGGGTGAGTGCTGGGGGGGGATGGGGAGATATGGGGGGCTATGGGGATCTATGGGGCATGTATGGGGGTCTATGGGGGTGTATAGGGGGTCTATGGGGGTGTATAGGGGGTCTATAGGGGTCTGTAAGGGGTCTATAGGGGTGTATAGGGGGTCTATGGGGGTGTATAGGGGGTCTATGGGGGAGTATAGGGGTCTATGGGGGGGTATAGTGGTCTATGGGGGTGTATAGGGGTGTATAGGGGGTCTATGGGGGTGTATAGGGGGTCTATGGGGGTGTATAGGGGGTCTATAGGGGTCTATAGGGGGTTATAGGGGTCTATAGGGGTCTATGGGGGTTATAGGGGGTCTATGGGGGTTATAGGGGGTCTATAGGGGGTCTATGGGGGTCTATAGGGGTTATAGGGGGTCTATGGGGGTCTATGGGGGTCTATGGGGGTGTATAGGGGTCTATAGAAGGTCTATGGGGGTGTATAGGGGTGTATAGGGGGTCATGGGGGTGTATAGGGGTCTATAGAGGGTCTATGGGGCTCTATGGGGGGTCTATGGGGGTGTATAGGGGGTCTATGGGGGTCTATGGGGGTGTATGGGGGCCTGGGGGGGGCAATAGGGTTTCTATAGGGAGCTATAGTGGGGTTTAAGGGCTTGATGGGGCTCATATAGGGTTATCAGTAGTAGTAGATCACTGTAGAATTTATATAGACTATATATAGAGATTCATGGTAAAATAGAATAGAGTGGAGGGGGATTCTATAGGGTCCATAGGAGGTCCCTAGGGAGCATATAGGGGTCTATAGCAGTACATACACCCATATAACACTAGATAATGGGGTATAAACGCATTTAGAGGCTCTATAGGGGTCTATAGGGTCCTATAGGAGGTCCCTAGGGAGCATATAGGAGTCTATAGCAATACATACATGCATGTAACACTGGATAATGGGGTATAAATGCGTTTAGAGGCTCTATAGGGGTCTATAGGTTCCTATAGGAGGTCCCTAGGGAGCACATGGGGGTCTATAGCAGTACATACACACATATAACACTGGATAATGGGGTATAAATGCATTTAGAGGCTCTATAGGGGTCTATAGGGCTCACCATTGACCCTGCCCCTCTCTTCCCCTATAGGCTGCAGCAATGGGCCCGGCGGGAGGCCGAGATCCAGATCGTGGAGCGGGAGCGCCGGGGGCTCCCCCTGGTGGACCCCAACTACTACGACCCCGCGCGCCTCACCCTGCCCCCCCCCGAGTGACCCCCCCCACTTTGGGGTCCCTATAGAACCCTATGGGGTTCCCTATAGGCTCACCCCCCAATATGGGGCTGTTAATAAAGGGAAGGGGCTCGGCCTGACCCCGTGACCCCTTTATTGGTGGGGGGGTATTGGTGGCAGGGCTGTTGGACTACAACTCCCAGGAGGCCTTGCGGCGCGGTGATGTCATCAGCTGGCGACAGCACGTGGTGCTGGGGGGGCCTGGGGACTATGGCGCTTCACTGGGTCGCATAAAGCGCCCCCCCCATAGCTGTCTATAGGCGTCCATAGCCCCTATACATGTCCATAGCTCCTATAGGTGTCCATAGTCCCTATACGTGCTTGTATCCTCTATACATGTTTATAATCTCTGTACATGTTAATAGTTCTTCTACACGTTCATAGCCCCTATAGTTGTCCATAGCCCCTATACATGCCAATTGCCCCTATACGTTTCTATAGCCCCTACAGGCGTCCATAGCCCCTATAGGTGTCCATAGTCCCTATAGATGTCTGTAGTTTCTACACATGTTTATAGCGTCTGTACGTGTTCATAGCTCTTCTACGTGTTCATAGCCCCTATACATGCCAATAGCCCCTATAGCTGTGCATAGCCCCTATACGTGTGTCTAGCCCCTATAGATGTCCATAGCCCCTACACATGTCCATAGCCCCTATACATGTGCATAGGCCCTATACATGCCAATAGTCCCTATAGATGTCTGTAGCCCCTATACAGGTCCATAGTCCTTATACATGCCAATAGCCCCTATAGATGTCCATAACCCGTATACGTGTCTATAGTCCTTATATGTGCCTTTAGCCCCTATAGCCCACAAGACCCCCTCTCCCTTTGGAGCGTCCTGACCCCTCTGTCAGCCCCCATAAAACCTCACATGGGTCCCTATAGCCCCCTGCCAGACCCCATAGGGTCCCTGAATACCCCCCCCCGCCAAGTTTGTATTGGGCACCTATAGTACCCCATAGATTCCTATAGTCCACCTGTAGACCCCATAACCTCTATTTGGGCACCTATAGGGCCCTCCTGGCCCTCTATAACTCCCTGCTGGGCCCCCATAGGCTTCCCCTATATCCCCCCCATAGGCTGCTATAGTGTCTGTCTCAGCCCCATAAGTCCCCTATATGCTCCTCAGGTCCCTCACAAGCCTCTACCCCTCCTGGCTACCTATACCCCTCCTGGCTACCTATAGGCCCCTATATGTCCCCATAGCCCACAGCCACTTGTAGCCACCCATAGCCCCTTAGAGTCCATTATAGAGCCCCAGAGCTTCCTATATCCCCCCCCCATCCTGCTATAGGCCCCAACAGGCCCCTATAGCCTCCCTCATTGTCCTCTATGGCTCTCTCCATGCTCCTATAGGCAGCCTATGGGCTGTCATAGCCTCCTATAGCCCCTCCATAACACACTATAGGCCCCCATCAGCACCCTATTGGCTCCCATGGGCTGCTATAGGACTCTATATCCCCCTAGAAGCTCCTATGGACTACTAAGGCCTAGTAAAGACCGCAATAGATTCCTGTATCATCCCCATAGGCACCCTATAGGCTCCTATAGTTACCCATAGGCTCATGTAGCCCACCCGTAGCCCCTTGCAAGCTCCTATACCCTCCCCATAGGCACCCTATGGGCTCCCATAGGCTTCCATAACCCGCTGTATACATCCATAGCCCCCTATAGATATTCTATAGGCTCCTATGGGCAGCTATAGACCGCCCCCCCCAGCGTGCGGTGCTGTGTCACGAAGCTCCGCCCACGTCACGCGCGGGGAGGGTGGGTGGGCGTGGCCTCCTCCATCCGGGTCCCTCCAGGAGGAAGGGGGCGTGGCCAGCCCGGCCGCGCCCCCCCTCCCCTCCCGTCTTCTTCCTCATCCCTCCCTGTTGCGGGGTGGAAGGCGGGCGGTGGCGGGAGGCAAGCAACCAATAGGAACGCGGCTCCCGGAGACGCAGACCAATAGGAAGGGTCGGTGGGAGGGGCGAAGGGCGAGGAGGGAGGAGGCGGCGGGGGGGAAGCCGTCGCCGCCGCCATCTTGTCGCGGAGGAGCCGAGCGGAGCGGGCGGGACCCGGCGGCGGGGCCTGGACAGCATCATTGGTGCGGGGGGAACGGGACCGGGGGGTGGGGGGGACCGGGGAGGAAGGGGGGGAGCTCCGGGTATGGGGGTTTTTGGGGGGGAAGGATCCGGACCCGGTTAATGCGAACCCGGCCTCGGGTGGTGCGGAGCCGCCTGAGGGAGGCCTGAGGTGAGGTGATTGGGGGGGGGGCTTGGGGACCTCGGTAATGGGATCAATGGGGTGAAACACCCCCCTCCTCCGGTTTGGGCCCATTGCGGTGAATGGGAGTGGGAATCGGAACTCCCAACCCCCCCCCCCCCCATGGAGTTCATTACCGGTAATGGGGAGGCCTTAATGGGAGCCTCGTTAATGGGAACTCCTCCCCCGTTAATGAGAAGGGATCGGAAAGACCCGCCCCAGGTTCGGGTTTGGGGGGGGGGGGAAGGTTGTGTGTGGCACCCCCCATGGGGGGGGTCCCTGTGGATATGGGGGGGGGGCTCCATAGGTGCTTGTGGGTGTCCCTATGGATTTCGGGGGGGGATTCCATAGGTGCTAATGGATGTTCCTATGGATATAGGGGGGCCATAAATCCTTATGGGTGTCCCTGTGGATATGGGGGGTCCATAGGTGCTTGGGGGTGTTCCTATGGATTTGGGGGTCCATAGGTGCTTCTGAGTGTCCCTATAGGTATGGGGGGTCCATAGGTGCTTATAGGTGTCCCTGTGGATGTGGGGGGTCCATAGGCGCTTATGGGTGTTCCTATGGGTATGGGGGGTCCATAGGTGCTTATGGGTGTTCCTATGGATATGGTGGTTCCATAGGTGCTTATGGGTGTCCCTATGGGTATGGGGGGTCCATAGGTGCTTATGGGTGTCCCTATGGGTATGGGGGGTCCATAGGTGCTTATGGGTGTCCCTATGGGTATGGGGGGTCCATAGGTGCTTATGGGTGTCCCTATGGATATGGGGGTTCCATAGGCCCTTATGGGTGTCCCTATAGGTATGGGGGGTCCATAGGTGCTTTTGAGTGTTCCAATGGATATGGGGGGTCCATAGGTGCTTGTGGGTGTTCCTATGGATTTGGGACAGTTCCATGGGTGCTTATGGGTGTCGCTATAGCTATAGGGTTAATTCCATATGTGCTTTGGGGGGCTCCCTATAGATTTGGAGGGGGATCAATAGGTGCTTATGGATGTCCCAATGGATTTGGGGATGGTTCTATAGGTGCTTATGGGTGTCCCTATGGATATGGGGGGTCCATAGGTGCTTATGGGTGTCCCTAGGGGTTTGGGACAGTTGCATGGGTGCTTATGGGTGTCCCTATGGATATAGGGATAATTCCATATGTGTTTTGGGGGGGTCCCTATAGATTTGGAGTGGGATCAATAGGTGCTTATGGGTGTCCCACTGGATTTGGGGACGGTTCTATAGGTGCTTATGGGTGACTGTATGGGTTTGGGATGCTCTCATAGGTGCTTGTGGACGTCCCTATAGATAAGGGGGATCCATAGGTGCTTGTGGGAGTCTATGGATTTGGGGGTAGTTCCTTAGGTGCTTGGGGGTGTTCCTATGGATAAGGGGGGCTCCATAGGTGCCCATGGGTGTTTCTATGGCTATAGGGGATCCATAGGTACTTCGGGGTGTTCCTCTTGATACAGGGCTCCATAGGTGCTCGGGGGTGTCCCTAAGGCCATAGGGTCTCCATAGGTGCTCGTGGGTGTCCCTATGGCCTTAGGGGCTCCATAGGTGCTCGTGGGCGTCCCTATGGCCATAGGGGCTCCATAGGTACTTGTGTGTGTCCCTATGGCCATAGGGGCTTTCTAGGTGCTTGTGTTGGTCCCTACAGCCATACGGGCTCCATAGGTGCTCGTGGGTGTCCCTATGGCCATAGGGCTCCATAGGTACTTGTGTGTGTCCCTATGGCCATAGGGGCTTTCTAGGTGCTTGTGTTGGTCCCTACAGCCATACGGGCTCCATAGGTGCTCGTGGGTGTCCCTATGGCCATAGGGCTCCATAGGTGCTCGTGGGTGTCCCATGGCCATAGGTCCCCAGGTCTCGTGGGTCCCTATGGCCATAGGGCTCCATACTCGGGGGTGTCCCATGGCCTTGGGGCTCCATAAGATCTCATGGGGCCCCTATGGCCATAGGGGCTCCATAGGTGCTCGTGGGTGTCCCTATGGCCATAGGGCTCCATAGGTGCTCGTTTGGGTCCCTATGGCCATAGGGGATCCATAGGTACTTGGGGGTGTCCCTATGGCGATAAAGGATCCATAGGTGCTCGTGGGTGTCCCTATGACTATAGGGGCTCCATAGGTGCTCGTGTGGGTCCCTATGGCCATAGGGATCCATAGGGGCTCCATAGGGCTCCATAGGTGCTCGGGGGCGTCTCTATGGCCATAGGGGCTCCATAGGGGCTCGTGTGGGTCCTTATGGCCGTATGGGTCCATAGAGGCTCCATAGGGCTCCATAGGTGCTCGTGTTGGTCCCTATGGCCATAGGGCTCCATAGAGGCTCCATAGAGGCTCCATAGGGCTCCATAGGGCTCCATAGGTGCTCGTGTGGGTCCCTATGGCCATAGGGCTCCATAGGTGCTCGTGGGTGTCCCTATGGCCATAGGGCTCCATAGAGGCTCCATAGGGCTCCATAGGTGCTCGTGGGTGTCCCTATGGCCATAGGGCTCCATAGGGGCTCCATAGGGCTCCATAGGTGCTCGTGTGGGTCCCTATGGCCATAGGGCTCCATAGAGGCTCCATAGGGCTCCATAGGTGCTCGTGTTGGTCCCTATGGCCATAGGGCTCCATAGGGCTCCATAGGTGCTCGTGGGTGTCCCTATGGCCATAGGGCTCCATAGGGCTCCATAGGGCTCCATAGGTGCTCTGCTCCCCTCTCCCATAGATGTCCAGCTCCCCGCTGTCCAAGAAGCGCCGCATCTCCGGGTCTGAGCCACCGACGGGCTCCAGCCGTGCCCCTGTCCCCAGTGTGTCCCCCAGCGCCACCCCCACCAACGTGAGTGTCCCCCCATCACCCCCTGACACCCCTATGGGTGCCCATAGACCCCTATGGGGGTGTCCGGGTCTGAGCCACCGACGGGCTCCAGCCGTGCCCCTGTCCCCAGCGTGTCCCCCAGCGCCACCCCCACCAACGTGAGTGTCCCCCCATCACCCCCTGACACCCCTATGGGTGCCCATAGACCTCTATGGGGGTGTCCGGGTCTGAGCCACCGACGGGCTCCAGCCGTGCCCCTGTCCCCAGCGTGTCCCCCAGCGCCACCCCCACCAACGTGAGTGTCCCCCATCACCCCCTGACACCCCTATGGGTGCCCATAGACCCCTATGGGGGTGTCCGCATGGGTGGGCCCTATGGTTGCTATGGGGCTCAGCATCACTCATCAACCCCTGTGGTCCTGCCCCCTTTACACTGCTCAGAGCCCCATTGGTGGAGGGGGCATCTGGGGGTGTCCCCATTGTGTGTCCCCCACATAGTGCTCAGAGCCCCCCCCCATTGTCACATCCCACATCTTCCCATGGGGTCACAGCACCCCCAGTGTCATTGGGTGCACCCAGTGGCACCCATGGGCCCCCTCTCCCCCCCCATCATGTCCCCCAATGGGTCCCCCCCCACCTGATGCCATTGTCCCCCCCACCTGATGCCATTGTTCCCCCCACCTGATGCCATTGTTCCCCCATCTGATGCCATTGTCCCCCCATCTGATGCCAACGTCCCCCATCTAATGCCACATCCCCCCCTCTCATGACACCGCCCCCCCCATCTGATGCCATTGGCCCCCCATCTGATGCCATTGGCCCCCCATCTGATGCCATTGGCCCCCCCATCTGATGCCATTGGCCCCCCATCTGATGCCATTGTCCCCCCATCTGATGCCATTGTCCCCCCATCTGATGCCATTGTCCCCCCCATCTGATGCCATTGTCCCCCCATCTGATGCCATTGTCCCCCCATCTGATGCCATTGTCCCCCCATCTGACGCCACCGTCCCACCCATGCCATCGTCCCCCCATCTTATTGTCCCCCCCATCTGATGCCATTGTCCCCCCATCTGATGCCATTGTCCCCCCCATCTGATGCCATTGTCCCCCCCATCTGATGCCATTGTCCCCTTGTCCCCCCCAGGGCATGGCGAAGAACGGGGGCGAAGCCGAGATCGATGAGGGGCTCTACTCCCGACAGCTGTGAGTATGGGGGGGCCCTATGGATATGGGGGGGTTCCATAGGTGCTTGGGGGTATCCTTATAGATTTGGGGGGGATCTGTAGGTGCTTGGGGGTATCCCTATGGATTTGGGGGGGGTGTTCCTATGGATTTGGGGGGGTTCCATAGGTGCTTGTGGTATCCCTATGGATTTGGGGGGGGTGTTCCTATGGATTTGGGGGGGTGTTCCTATGGATTTGGGGGGGTCCATAGGTGCTTGGGGGTATCCCTATGGATTTGGGGGGGTGTTCCTATGGATTTGGGGGGGTTCCATAGGTGCTTGGGGGTATCCCTATAGATTTGGGGGGTGTTCCTATGGATTGGGGGTCCATAGAGGTGTTTGGGGGTATCCCTATGGATTGGCTGGCTTTCTTGGGATTTGGGGGTTCTATAGGTGTTTGGGGATATCCCCTATGGATTTGGGGGTGTTCCTATGGATTGGGCTGGTTATGGCTGGGGGTGTTCCTATGGATTTGGGGGGGTTCCATAGGTGCTTGATGGTATCCCTATGGATTTGGGGGGGATCTATAGGTGTTTGGGGGTATCCCTATAGATTTGGGGGGTGCGTTACGGGTGGCTGGGGGTGTTCCTATGGATTTGGGGGGGTCCGTAGGATATCTGGGGATATCCCTATGGATTTCGGCTGCTCTTGAGCTTCCCTATGGATAGAGCCCTATGGATTTGGGGCCCTTTATATTCTGGGGGTGGGTGGGGGGGGGCTATTAGAGCCATCCCTATGGATACAGGGACTCCTAGGTCCTTCCAACCATTACAGTGTCCCTGGGGGCACCTTTAGGGGGGTTCCCCCTGAGGGTTTGGGGACCCCTGAAGTGTTTGGGGGTGCCCTGAACCCCCCTTTTCTCTGTTTCCCCCCCCCTTAGGTACGTGCTGGGCCACGAGGCCATGAAGCGGATGCAGACGTCCAATGTCCTGGTATCGGGGCTCAGGGGCCTCGGGGTGGAAGTGGCCAAGAACCTGGTGCTGGGGGGGGTCAAATCCGTCACCCTCCATGACCCCCACCCCACTGCATGGCAAGACCTGGCCTCCCAGGTGAGCTCCTTCATTGAACCCCCCCTTTTGTCCTTCACATCCTCTATGAGGCCATTGAACCCCATTAATGGGGGGGGGTGTGTATGGGGGGTTAAATGTTGTTGTCACCCCCCCCGCAGTGTAATGGAACAATCCATGGTGATGCTATTGGGGTATTAAGTGCCCCCCAGTGTAATTAGTGTATATGGGGGGGTTAAATGTTGTTGTCACCCCCCCCCCAGTGTAATGGATCAATCCATGGTGTTGCTATTGGGGTGTTAAGTGCCCCCCCCAGTGTAATTAGTGTATATGGGGGGGTTAAATGTTGTTGTCACCCCCCCGAGTGTAATGGGTCAATCCTTGGTGATGCTATTGGGGTATTAAGTGCCCCCCCAGTGTAATTAGTGTATATGGGGGGGTTAAATGTTGTTGTCATCCCCCCCAGTGTAATGGATCAATCCATGGTGATGCTATTGGGGTAATAAGTGCCCCCCCCCAGTGTAATTAGTGTATATGGGGGGGTTAAATGTTGTTGTCATCCCCCCCAGTGTAATGGATCAATCCTTGGTGATGCTATTGGGGTATTAAGTGCCCCCCCAGTGTAATTAGTGTATATGGGGGGGTTAAATGTTGTTGTCACCCCCCCCCCCCAGTGTAATGGATCAATCCATGGTGATGCTATTGGGGTAATAAGTGCCCCCCCAATGTAATTAGTGTATATGGGGGGGTTAAATGTTGTTGTCACCCCCCCAGGGTAATGGATCAATCCTTAGTGATGCTATTGGGGTAATAAGTGCCCCCCCCAGTGTAATTAGTGTATATGGGGGGGTTAAATGTTGTCACCCCCCCCCCCCAGCGTAATGTATCGATCCTTAGTGATACTATTGGGGTAATAAGTGCCCCCAGTGTAATTAGTGTATATGGGGGGGTTAAATGTTGTTGTCACCCCCCCAGTGTAATGGGTCAATCCTTGGTGATGCTATTGGGGTATTAAGTGCCCCCCCCAGTGTAATTAGTGTATATGGGGGGGTTAAATGTTGTTGTCACCCCCCCCCAGTGTAATGGATCAATCCTTGGTGATGCTATTGGGGTAATAAGTGCCCCCCCAGTGTAATTAATTAATTCATGGGGAATTAGTGTAATTAATAAAATTAATTGGGGGGGGTGTATGAAGGGGGGTTAAATGTTGCTGTCACCCCCCCAGTGTAATGGATCAATTTGTGGGTATTTTGGGCTATCTTTTCTGTATTTGGGAGTAATTTGGGGTATTTTCTCTGTATTTGGGGGTATTTTAGGTTATTTTCTCTGTATTGGGGTGTTTGGGGATAGTTTGTATTTGGGGGTATTTTTGGGTTCTTGTTGGGTATTTGGGGGTATTTTCTCCATATTTGGGGGTGGTTTGGGGTATTTTTTCTGTATTTGGGGGTGTTTTGAGGTATTTTCTCTGTATTTGGGGTATTTTGGGGTATTTTCTCTATTCGGGGGTATTTTGGAGATAACTATTTCTGGGTATTTGGGGGTATTTTTTTCTGTATTTTGGGGTATTTCAGGTATTTGGTATTAATGTATTTTGGGGTTATTTGTAGGTATTTTGGGGTATTTGAGGGTATTTTGTCCCGATTTGGTAGTGTTTGGGGGTATTTTCTCTGTATTTTGGGGTATTTTTTTCTGTATTTTGCGGTATTTCAGGGTATTTTCTTTATTTGGGGGTGTTTTGGGGTATTTTCTCTGTATTTGGGGGTATTTTGGGGTTATTTGTTGGTATTTGGGGGTGTTTCAGGGTATTTTCTCTGGATTTGTTGGTATTTGGGGGTATTTCAGGGTATTTTCTCTATTTGTTGGTATTTTGGGGTATTTCGGGGTATTTTCTCTGGATTTGTTGGTATTTTGGGGCATTTCAGGGTATTTTCTCTGTATTTGGGGGTGTTTTGGGGTATTTTAGGGTATTTGTCTTTGGTGGTGTTTGGGGGTATTTTAGGGTATTCTCTGTATTTGGGGGTTATTTATTAGTATTTTGGGGTATTTTCGCTGTTTTGGGGAGCGTTTTGGGGTATTTCAAGGTATTTTCTCTGGATTTGGGGGTATTTGGGGCTTATATGTTGGTATTTTGGGATATTTCAGGGTATTTTCTCTGTATTTGTGGGTGGTTTTGGGGTATTTTAGGGTATTCTCTGTATTTGGGGGAGGTTTGGGGTTATTTGTTGGTATTTGGGGGTGTTTTCTCTGTATTTGTTGGTATTTGGGGGTATTTTGGGGTATTTTCTCTGTATTTGGGAGTATTTTGGGCTTATTTGTCGGTATTTTGGGATATTTGGGGGTATTTTGGGGTATTTTCTCTGTATTTGGGGGTATTTCGGGTCCGTTCTCAGGTCCTAACCCCCCCCCATTGTGTCCCCCCCCCCTCTCCCCAGTTCTACCTGCGGGAGGAGGACGTGGGGCAGAACCGGGCGGAGGCGACGCTGCCGCGCTTGGCCGAGCTCAACTCCTACGTGGCCGTGAGCAGCAGCCGGGAGCCGCTGAGCCAGGAGCTGCTCGCGCCCTTCCAGGTACCCCCTGGTGGGCCTGGAGCCCCCCCTTGAGGGCCTGGACCCCTCCTTGAGGGCCTGGACCCCCCCTTGTGGGCCTGGACCCCCCCCTTGAGGGCCTGGACCCCCCCCTTGAGGGCCTGGACCCCCCCTTGTGGGCCTAGAACCTCCGTGTGCCTGACTGTACCCATACAGTGTTACGTATCTGTGTGTGACTGTACATGTATACTGGTATGTGTCTGTACCCATATACTGTTGTGTGTCTGTGTCTAGTTGTACCCATACACCGTTATGTATCTGTATCTGACTGTACCTGTACACGGTTGCGTGTCTCTGTCTGGTGGTACCCATACACTGTTGTGTGTCTGTGTCTGACTGTACCCATACACCCTTCTGTGTCTCTGTCTGGCAGTACCCATATACTGATGCGTGTCTGTGTCCGACTGTACCCATGCACTGTTGTGTGTGTGTCTGACTGTACCCATACACTGTTGTGCCTGTGCCTGACTGCTTCCATGCACTGTTGTGTGTGTCTGGCTGTACTCGTACACTGTTGTGTGTCTGACTGTACCCCATCCCATTTACTGTCCATCACCGCAGTTGTGCATCCCCTTGTATCTCCGTGGCTGCCTGTACCCCATAACCCCTGATTCACCCCCCCAGTGGCTTCCTATTTGTGTGTCCCTGCCTGGGGGCCATGGGGCCGGACCGGGGGCCATGGGGCCGGACCGGGGGCCATGGGGCCGGGCTGGAGGCCATGGGGCCGGACCCACAGCCATGGGACTGGACCCACAGCCATGGGGCTGGACTGGGGGCCATGGAGCCGGACCCACAGCCATGGGGCCAGACCCACAGCCATGGGGCCAGACCCACAGCCATGGGGCTGGACCGGGGGCCATGGGGCCGGACACACAGCCATGGGGCCAGACTGGGGGCCATGGGGCTGGACCCACAGCAATGGGGATGGACTGGGGGCCATGGGGCTGGACCAACAGCCACGGAGCCAGACCCACAGCCATGGGGCTGGACCCACAGCCAGGGGGTCTAACTGGGGGCCATGGGACCGGACTGGGGGCCATGGGGCCGGACTGGGGTCCATGGGGCCGGACTGGGGTCCATGGGGCCGGACCCACAGCCATGGGGCTCTCCATAGGTCGTGGTTTTGACCAACTCAGCCCTGGAGGAGCAGCTCTGGGTCGGGGACTTCTGCCACAGCCACGGCATCAAACTGGTGGTGGCCGATACCCGCGGGCTCTTCGGGTGAGCCCCTTGGGGTCCCCCTAGGGCCCTTCTGGGGTTCTCCTTGGTCCCTTCGGGTCCTTTCTGGGGTCCCCCCATGCCCCTTTTTAGGGGTTTCCTGGGTCCCTTTCAGGGTTCTCTTGATCCCCCTGGGTCCCTTTTGGGGCTCCTGTCTCCCCTTGGCTCCCTTTAGGGGTTCTCTTGGGTCCCTTTTGGGGTCCCCCATCCCCTTGGGTCCCTTTTGGGGCTCCTGTCTCCCCTTTGGTCCCTTTAGGGGTTCTCTTGGGTCCCTTTTGGGGGTCCCCTTTCCCCTTGGGTCCCTTTTGGGGCTCCTGTCTCCCCTTGGGTCACTTTCGGGGTCACCTTGGGTCTCTTTAGGGGTTCTCTTGGGTCCCTTTTGGGGTCCCCCATCCCCTTGGGTCCCTTTTGGGGCTCCTGTCTCCCCTTGGGTCCCTTTTGGGGTTCTCTTGGGTCCCTTTTGGGTCCTTTGTGTCCCTTTTGGGGTCCCCCATCCCCTTCGCTCTGTTTTGGGGCTCCTGTCACCCCTTGGGTCCCTTTTGGGGTCCCCCATCCCCTTGGGTCTGTTTTGGGGCTCCTGTCTCCCCTTGGGTCCCTTTTGGGGTTCTCTTGGGTCCCTTTCGGGGTCCCCCATCCCCTTGGGTCCCTTTTGGGTCCCTTGTGTCCCTTTTGGGGTCCCCCATCCCCTTGGGTCCCTTTTGGGGCTCCTGTCTCCCCTTGGGTCTCTTTTGGGGTACCCCATCCCCTTGTGTCCCGTTTGGGGTCCCCCATCCCCTTGGGTCCGTTTTGGGGCTCCTGTCTCCCTTTGGGTCCCTTTTGGGGTTCTCTTATGTCCCTTTCAGGGTCCCCCATCCCTTTGGATCCCCTTAGGTCCCTTTGGGCTTCACTTGGGCCCCTTTTGGGATCCCCGTCCCCCTGACCCCCCCTTTACCCCCCCCCCCCCAGCCAGCTCTTCTGTGACTTCGGGGACGACATGGTGGTGACGGACACCAACGGCGAGCAGCCCCTCAGCGCCATGGTTTCCATGGTAACCAAGGTACCAGTAACCCCTATAGGCGATGCTGGGAAGCGGGGGGGGGGTGATGCTCAGCACCCATTGACGCTGTGGTCCCCCCCCACCCATTAAGGGGTGCCCAGGGGAGGTCACGTGTCTGGATGAGGCCCGGCACGGCTTCGAGACCGGGGACTTCGTCACCTTCACTGAGGTGGAAGGGATGGAGGAGCTCAACTCCTGCGGCCCCATGGAGATCCGGGTGCTCGGTGAGCCCCTAGGGCTTCTATAGGGGGCTATGGGTACCTGGAGCCCTTCTATAGGGGGCTATGGGTACCTGGGGCTTCTATAGGGGGCTATGGGTACCTGGGGGCTTCTATAGGGGGCTATGGGTACCTGGGGGCTTCTATAGGGGGCTATGGGTACCTGGGGGCTTCTATAGCAATGGAAATATGACTGAAGTTACAAATTAAAATTATATTAAATTCGCTGAAGTGAATTTATTTTAGGAAGGGGATACAAATTCTGTATTTGTGCTGTTTGGTGTGCACACATAGAATCATAGAATCTTTTAGGTTGGAAAAGACCATTAAGCTCACAAAGTCCAACCGTTAACTCAATACTGCTAAGTCAATCAATAAACCATGTCCCTAAGTACCACATCTACACGTCTTTTAAATACATCCAGGGATGGTGACTTCACCACTTCCCTGTGCAGCCTATTCCAATGCTTGACAACCCTTTCAGTGAAGGATTGTTTCCTAATATCCAATCTAAACCTCCCCTGGCACAACTTGAGGATGTTTCCTCTTGTCCTATAGCTTGTTACTTGGAGAAGAGACTGACCCCCACTTTGCTACAACCTCCTTTGAGGTAGTTGTAGAGAGCAATGAGGTCTCCCTTGAGCATCCTTTTCTCCAGGAGAAACAACCCCAGTCCCCTCAGATGTTTCTCTTAAGATTTGTGCTCTAGATCCTCCACCAGTTTCATTGCCCTATGCAGCACTAAGACCTGTTATGATCTTACTAGATAAGTTATATTCAGATAGGGGGCTACCCTGACTATACAACAACTTCTCAAATAAAGTTTCCCAAGTGGCTTTATTTTTAGTTCTGTTTTCTCCTGAGAATTCAATGGACTTGAGCAGAACTGAAACACTGAGGTAGGGAGAGACTCAGTGGGAGAAAAGACTTCTGCAGTTTTTGTCCATTGTAGAATATTTGCAAGGAAATGCACAGTAAAACTTTATTGTGCTTTCTTGAAGGAAGTGTCTCTGCTCTGTGTTGATTAACACAGATACCAGCTTGGTAGCCAAGGCTGCTCTTCCTTATAAGGTGTATTTGTAAAAGAAGTTAACTAAAAAGAGAAGTATTCATTTACAAAGAAATTATTTATTATGAGAATGGCAAAGGTAGAAAGCTTTGGTTTAGGACTTACTGTACCAAAGTAATCAGTATTAGTGTACTAGAGCACAAGAACTGTAAAAATTTTGCATAAAATTGTTTTGTGATTCAGTCTATTTGTTAATTATGAGTCTACTGTAAAAGAAGAAAAACCAGGCAACATGTGGTAACTTTAGTCAGCATTTCTGAACCGGGAATGATAAACACCTCTGCCTGGCTCTGGCATTTATCAGTACTGAGATATTATTACCACATAGAATCAAAGCATGGTTACTGTTATCGTCAAAAAAAAAAAAAAAAAAATCCAGCTAATCTTAATGGTTTGTAAAGCCGTTACCTGCACTGGTCTGACATTTATCATGATCATTTTACCACATGGGGCTTACATTGCAAAGGTATTTTATCTGGAAGGGACATCACTATGAATTATTATTTGCAGCTAGGTAGAAAATTGTATGTTGTAGATACCTTTTCTCATTATAAATCACAGTCACATTTCACCATTTCCCACACAAACTTGCTGAGCCCAGGCTTTTTGCCATAACACTTAGTCTCACTCCCTTTTATAGTTCTTTGAAAATATTGGTTAGTCTTTCATTAAAATGGTTGATATTGGTGTCTTTTTAAATGCTATATACATGCTTGATTTTTCTCTAGTAAAAAAGGTTTTGTTTTTACACTTGAAAAGCTGAAGAGGATAAACTGTGCATTTTTTTTTTTATTAAAGCTTACTCTTGCTTCAGTTTTTGTGGCTGGGCTTGTCTTTACTCTTGACCTTGTTGATGGAATATTTAACAGATCAGATGCAAGATCTTATGTTTCTTTTGCAATACCTATGTATTTGCTTTATTTCTGTAAAGCCTCGAGTTCCACTTTCCTCAAAATTTTTCCTTTTCAGATTCCTAAGTAGAAAGACTTTTCAGTTTAAATATAAAATTTGGGATTTTCTCTTTACTATGTTCAAATGGAGGGAGGAAATAATCAAACATGGTTTAGTATAAATAGATGTGGAGAAGGTATCCCCTTCCTTGAACTGCATTATGAAGCTAGCAGTACAGGGTGCAAAAGAAGGAAAAGACGCTGAACAGATGTTAAATTCTCCATCTAAGTCTGGAAAATGAAGCAGACTAGTTTTCATAAAATGAAATGATATTATTTTTCATTATATTTCTTTTCTTTTATTGTGACAATTGATGAAAAACAGGGGAAAAATTCCCATTTTGGAAAGTTATACTCTTCTCCCTGTGAAGACTGAAGAAGGAAAAGAGTTACCACAATCACATATATGAAATAAAGAATGAGAGGACAGTTAATATTTTTTG
>NW_026901187.1:0-3001 GCF_033783945.1 Neopsephotus bourkii
AGCTCGTTTATGAGAGTTTAACTCAAGAAGGGGGATGGGGTTGTAGCTGGGCTTGTCTCAGTGGGACAGCGCTCCGGAATTGATGAAGACTGGGAGGCCTCCTGTAATCCTAGGGTGAAATCGGTGTGCTCGGCTCGCTCCCTGAAATGTCTGTACGCCAATGCGCGCAGCATGGGAAATAAGCAGGAGGAGCTAGAAACCTGTGTTAAGTCGGGAGATTATGATCTGGTGGCAATTACAGAGACGTGGTGGGACAGCTCACATGACTGGAATATAGTCATGGAGGGCTATGTCCTTTTCAGGAAAGACAGGCCAGCCAGGCGGGGTGGTGGGGTTGCTCTTTACGTGCGAGAGCAGCTACAATGCGTTGAGTTCTGTCCGGGGACAGATGATGAGCGAGTCGAGAGTCTGTGGGTGAGAATTAAGGGGCAGGCTGGCAGGGGCGATACTGTTGTGGGGGTCTGTTACAGGCCACCGGATCAGGGTGAGGAAGTTGACGAGGCCTTCTACAGGCAGCTGACAGCGGCCTCACGGTCACAGTCCGTGGTCGTCGTGGGGGATTTTAACTTCCCTGATGTTTGCTGGAAGGACTACTCGGCAACCCAGCCGCAGTCCAGGAGGTTCCTCCAGTGTATAGATGATAACTTCCTCATGCAAATGGTGGATGAGCCAACCAGGAGAGGTGCGCTGCTGGATCTCATCCTCACTAACAAGGAGGGTCTGGTTGAAGGAGTGAAGGTTGAGGGCTGCCTTGGTTGCAGCGACCACGAGATGGTAGAATTCAGGATCTTGTGTGGTAGGGTCAGTAGAATAGCAAGTAGAATCGCAACCCTGGACTTTAGCAGGGCAAACTTTGGCCTCTTCAAGCGATTGCTAGGGGAAATACAGTGGGCTAGGCTGCTTGAAGGGAAAGGGGCCCAAGATAGTTGGTTGACGTTCAAGGACTGCTTTTTCCGAGCTCAAGATCGGAGCATCCCGACACGTAGGAAGTCGAGGAAGAGGGTCAGGAGACCTGCGTGGTTAAATAGGGAATTGCTCGGTATGCTCAAGTGGAAGAGGAGAGTTTACAGGTCATGGAAAGAAGGGCTGGCCACTTGGGAAGAATATAAGGCTGCTGCTAGAGGATGTAGGAAAGCTGCTAGGATGGCTAAGGCCTCCTTGGAATTAAAGCTGGCGAGAGGGGTCAAGGACAGCAGAAAGAGCTTTTTCAAATACATGGCAGGTAAAACTAACACCAGAGGCAATGTAGGCCCGCTGATGAACGGGACGGGTGCCCTGGTGACAGAAGATACAGAGATGGCAGAGTTACTGAATGACTTCTTTGTCTCTGTCTACTCTGCTGGA
Organism: Neopsephotus bourkii; assembly: GCF_033783945.1. Classification (NCBI taxonomy): domain Eukaryota; kingdom Metazoa; phylum Chordata; class Aves; order Psittaciformes; family Psittacidae; genus Neopsephotus; species Neopsephotus bourkii. The sequence continues at coordinate 1,345 of NW_026901187.1, forward strand.
GGCAGTCCTGAAGAGCCCTGTACCGCTGAGACCCCGGATGAAGATAGGTCAACGGAGCGGTCTGCCTTAGTCGATGAGGAATGGGTTAAAGACCAGTTGAGCAATCTGGATATCCATAAATCCATGGGTCCAGATGGGATGCACCCGCGGGTGCTGAGGGAACTGGCTGAGGTCATTGCCAGACCGCTCTCCATCATCTTTACCAAGTCTTGGGAAACGGGAGAGGTGCCTGAGGACTGGAGGAAAGCAAATGTCACTCCTGTCTTCAAAAAGGGCAAGAAGGAGGACCCGGGTAACTATAGACCGGTTAGCCTCACCTCCGTTCCTGGGAAAGTGATGGAACACCTTATACTTGGTGCCATCTTAAGGCATATCAAGGATAAGAGGGTTATGAGGGGCAGTCAACATGGCTTCACCAAGGGGAAGTCGTGCTTGACCAATCTCATAGCCTTTTATGAGGAAATAACACAGTGGATGGATGATGGCAGAGCGGTGGATGTGGTCTACCTCGACTTCAGCAAAGCGTTTGACACGGTCTCCCACAGCATCCTTGCGGCTAAATTGAGGAAGTGTGGTCTGGATGATCGGGTAGTGAGGTGGACTGTGAACTGGCTGAAGGAGAGAAGCCAGAGAGTTGTAGTCTATGGGGCGGAGTCTAGTTGGAGGCCTGTATCTAGTGGAGTGCCTCAAGGGTCGGTACTGGGACCAGTATTATTTAATATATTCATTAACGATTTAGATGAGGGAATTGAGTGTACTATCAGCAAGTTTGCTGATGACACTAAGCTGGGAGGGGTGGCCGACACGCCAGAAGGCTGTGCTGCCATCCAGAGGGACCTGGACAGGCTGGAGAGCTGGGCGGGGAATAAATATAACAAGGGAAAGTGTAGAGTCCTGCATCTGGGCAGGAACAACCCCAGGTTCCAGTATAGGCTGGGGAACGACCTGTTAGAGAGCAGTGTAGGGGAGAGGGACCTGGGGGTCCTGGTGGACGACAGGGTGACCATGAGCCGACACTGTGCCCTTGTGGCCAAGAAGGCCAATGGCATCCTGGGGTGTATTAGAAGGGGGGTGGTTAGTAGGTCGAGAGAGGTCCTCCTTCCCCTCTACTCTGCCCTGGTGAGACCTCATCTGGAATATTGTGTCCAGTTCTGGGGCCCTCAGTTTAAAAAGGACAGGGACCTGCTGGAGAGAGTCCAGCGCAGGGCAACTAAGATGATTAAGGGAGTGGAGCATCTCCCTTATGAGGAAAGACTGAGGGAGCTGGGTCTCTATAGTTTGGAGAAGAGGAGATTGAGGGGTGACCTTATTAGTGTATATAAATATATAAAGGGGGAGTGTCACGAGGATGGAGCCAGGCTCTTCTCAGTGGCAAACAATGAAAGGACAAGGGGTAATGGATACAAATTGGAGCACAAGAGGTTCCACTTAAACCTGAGAAGAAACTTCTTCTCAGTGAGGGTGACGGAACACTGGAACAGGCTGCCCAGGGAGGTTGTGGAATCTCCTTCTTTGGAGACATTCAAGACCCGCCTGGACACGTTCCTGTGTAACCTTATCTAGGTGTTCCTGCTCCGGCAGGGGGATTGGACTAGATGATCTTTTGAGGTCCCTTCCAATCTCTAACCTACTGTGATTAATAACCTACTGTGATTAA